>NC_140563.1:49005160-49160160 GCF_057381845.1 Rhamphochromis longiceps
CTGTCTGTCTGGGAATTCCAAAACAGGTTCCCAGGAAGCTGACAAAGCCCAGGTTTTATCTGCGTTAATCTAGTAAATAGAAAATCGTTGCTTATTTATCCTAAACAGAGCTCTGAAGGGTTCACAAAACAAGCAGCTGACAAACTGCGGAGGGGAATTTGGCACATTGTCCCACTTTTAGTTACTCGGAAGAACGAAAAACAAGGCATCGGTCCTGAGGATGGTGGGTGGCCTGGATAAAATCTCCATCTCACTCTCTGTGTTGCATTTTCTCTCACATTCAGGCTCTTGACCTCAGTTAAATAGGCCACGAAAAGGATAAGAAAGAAGGGCTTTGCTGTCTTGCTAAGCACCTGTCTTAGAGAGACCAGAAATTCCTGTCTGGTTTTTGTGTGTCTGGTAAGCCCCATCACAACAGGGATCACTGATTACTTGTCATTTGTTGATGTAACAGCCACAGGTGCAGGTTTTTCCTGCTCTATTACTCTTTTCAGAGGGGGCTCAGTGGAGGATTTGGGCCTTGAGTCTAACCAGTGACTGCAGTCAAGTCATCTCTTTCTCTCCTCAGTCTTCAGCTCATTTCCTCACACTCATTTGTGGGATGATTCAGGAATTTAATATATGGACAAATGGCAACTTTGGGTTTGGCAGTGTCATGTTGAAGAAACACAGCAATCTTTCTGTGGGGATTTTGTGAGACATTCCAGATGCACTGTTGGTTTTCTTTTATATTACACAGGACTGGGTCATAATTGGGCTGATATTCTGCACAACGAGCCCACCGCTGGTGGTTACTGGTTTGGAGTTATGCTCATTCATCACTGGATGATTAGCATTTCCATCTTCAAACGTTAGATAAATTAAAAACAGAGAGTAAACTTACATTTATATGTTTGAATGCATGTATTCTCCCTCTTACAAGATCAAAGTCCATTTCCCAAATTGAGAAAGTAGTTTTAATCAAGCGTTGCGACTGTGGTGTGTTAGAAGTTAATCGAAATGCTACAGCGGTTCATCAGCTCGCCCACAGAGCCATTACAAATGGGCCTTTATGCAAAACCTTCCAATCAATCTGCTTTGGCTTTGGAATTAAAATAAATAAATGGGCAAATGGCCGCATGTGTGCTAATGTTTTAGACATGATTATTATTTTTTAAAAAGTAAAGAAACCATGATATAAGATATAAGATGCAAATATGATGGAATACATGTCCAGTTCCATTTTAATAAATGCAAAAAATCAGGTTGAGGGTGATTAATGGGATCTTTATTGTTTCAAATAAGAGACGATCCTGAGTGATGAGACAAGAGACTTCTAAATCTTCCTATTGTGCAAACCTCAGCAGCGGATGAGGAGGAGGAAGATTACCCCGGTGGGCTGCAGACAGCATGATTAGGCAAGATGGAGAAAAACTTGTCCCTGATGCGGCCTTGGAGCATAACCGCCCATCGTTCCGTGTTTCACTTCACATCATCTGAAATAAGACCAAGTGAGCGCAGCAATAAACTGGATCGCTGTGGGACAGTTCTGATTGCTGTTCTAACACCGGGGAAACGCTGAATCAGAAAATGGGCTCTGTGCAATTATGCTGGCCTGCAGCAGTAATAGATGATATGAAGACTCAGAGACTGACTCTGCCGCTGGGAAGAGAGGGGTAAAAAATATCTCCTTAGTTGATTTTACACGTCGTGGATAAGGAAACACGCTGATGTTTTCATTATTTATTTCTAAACAAGGCTTTACTTTATTTAGTAGCAGCATGTGAATGACCCTGTAAATGGCTGAACAGATGTGATCCTTGTTTATTTATAATTAATTATATTTAAAAAATGCTTTGAATTTCAGCACCTAATTCTGAGGTTCTGCTGAAAAGTGCGATCTTGATGCCAGCACTGAGCAGTTACCCTGCATTCTTGCATGCTGCATCTGTGTCAGTGTTTATTATTATTTCATCCAGCCCTTCTGGGGTTGTTCTGTTTGGTCTGCAGTCCTCTTTTATACTTGACAACCTCACCCTCACACTTTAGAGCAGCAACTTAATGGGCTGTTTAAAAAGAACCTTGCAGTAAGGCAAAGTTTCCTCTAATGCACACGAGGCCAAGAGTGTTTTAATTGCTTAAATATTCAGTCTCAGAGCAGTGTGGACTTTGTATCATAAACATTTTGATGCATTACAAAGTAATAAACTTGATTAACACCAAGTTCAGAATCCTTGGCAGCGAAAGGCTCGACATATGCACAGTGCACCTCAGACTAAACACTCAGATGGAAGGGTAAGCTAACGCTAGCATTCGTGAATTTGGCAAAAACATAACTTAAAGCTGCTTTTTAGTATTTGTGACGCAGCATGGGAAAAGCAATCCACAGAAACAGACAAAGAATCCTGGCAGCTCAGTAAAGCACCCAAGCAATCATGCTGTCGTATGCAGCATTCTTATCTGAGCTTTATTGTCTACAATATCACTCAAAACTGTTGCCAAAAATTTAGTTTACTGATCATTTTCTGATATGCGAAACAGCAGAGAAAAACGCACTACTTTGCTCTGGATCCTCTTCCAGCAAACCTCGGGGCTTATGAGGGAAAACACTCCCGCTCAGTTTTTGTGAGCGTTTCTTTTTGTGACCGGTTCAAGTACTGCACAACAAAGAAGTATAACAGGAATGACTACTCGGCCATGGTGTCTCCAGCTGTCCGTGTCCATAACAGAGGATAATCGAGGCTTAGTGATGTTGGCGGCTTTTCTGTCTTTGGCATGTGGATTGTGATTGGTTGCTGGTTTCTTGTCAGCTTAATGCAGTTTTTAATTAGAAAATTATATCTTTATCTATTTTCATGGTTACTACACTAAATTAAATTAAGAAACAGGGTGGCGGTAGTCAGAAGTTTGAGCCCCTGCTACTTTAGTTTGCATGCTGAATTATCCCTGCTGGTTTCCCCGAATTAAAGTTAGAGACAAGGTGCTTAGGTATATTAATGGGACTTTGTACTAAAAAGAATTTTAAGCGATCAGTTATAGTAGAAATTCACATTGGGCGTCACAGTGTATCCCTTCAAAAATGTGGCATTTTTGT
Organism: Rhamphochromis longiceps; assembly: GCF_057381845.1. Classification (NCBI taxonomy): domain Eukaryota; kingdom Metazoa; phylum Chordata; class Actinopteri; order Cichliformes; family Cichlidae; genus Rhamphochromis; species Rhamphochromis longiceps. The sequence continues at coordinate 49,008,234 of NC_140563.1, forward strand.
GTAGTCACTGTTGTGGGACACATTACTATGGCAACCGTGGAAATGGAAGAGAAGCTTTGTTGCAGATGGGAAATGTTAGCTTTGTAACCCCCAAACTCAAAGGATGTAGTTTCGAAACTTAACAAACTAGTTCATAGAAGTCATATCACACAATTCACACTCTGACTCTTCACAAATTTTACTTGGAAGTACCTCACATACTGGAAAAATATGCTGAAGAGATAAAGTTGTAATGTGACAAGAAGGAGTTCAGAGCTGTTGATTTAGCAGTGACCGTGTGCTGACTGCTATTTTTTTCTTTTATGGACAGATTTTCAGGATGAAATACTTAATGGGATGAACCTGTTGTGCAGTCCTTTCTGGTAGTATTAATTTACATTCTGATCACCCAGTCCTCACTGGTATAAAGACTAGACTCCTTTGTGCAATTAAAGGCCATTCAGCATGATGCAATGCAAGCTATTAAAGACAGGTCCAGTGATTGCATTGCTTATTTCCAGAGGTGTGGACTCGAGTCACATGACTTGGACTCGAGTCAGACTCGAGTCATTAATTTTATGACTTTAGACTTGACTTGAAAAAATGTTGTAAGACTTGTGACTTGACTTGGACTTTTACACCAATGACTTGGGACTTGAATTGGACTTGAACCGGTTTACTTGAAAAGACTTGATATTTTACCCCAAATATAAAATTTAACATGCATATTATATAGAGATTGAAAATGTGACGTCATTCACGGGTAGAACCGCAAAGGATTCTGGGAACTCGTGGCAAGCGGTACTAGCGCATGCAGGCTTTCAATTGAAATCAGTCACACAGCGATAAAAAGAAACACAAAATTGTCAAGAAGCTGTTGTATTATTAACTGCAATAGCCGGTCGCATGACAGCCACGGGAAGCCGACGGGTAAAGAGATCGGTTGTTATCGGATTACGTCGTTGAAGAGAAATTGTTCGAGCCATGTTTCCAAAGTAACAAAGACGCGACGGATGGTCTGGATTGCAGCCATTCAAAGATCAAATATAACGTCCCAGAACACTCCAGCTCACAGGTTAGTCTGCTCCAAGCATTTACACGAAGGTCAGTGTTTTTTAGTAGTTAATACGTCATTTTTCTTAACATAATTGGTGATATAGGTTACAAGCAAGTCTGGCGCTGAACAGAAATTGTCGCGCTATGCTCCTTTATTTATTGTGCATAAATAGTGAATTGTCCTGACACAATATTGCGTTTCGCTTCTGTTATTATGGTACACTGATAAAAACATATACTTTTATTCACAGGATAAAACAGGTTTTTTGTATCACTAATTGCCCAGTACGATTACAGCATACAATATTGTTGTCACTGCTACATTTCTGTGATGGGTACCAGAAATTATTTCCACTACTAATTAATTACCGTTGAGCTCAAAGGTCCTATTAATAAACGGTTAACGAATGTGTATTTATGACGACGATTTGTGAGACTGGTAAACTTATGATACGTACGATGGTCTTTCGTTCTACACGGTGCATTTCAAGGTCCTGCACCCATCCGTCGGTAAACTGTACCTGGGCTTGTTGCAGTGACCGGAAGTTACTAAACTTCATGAGTGTATGCACTCACTCCAAGAACCGTATAATTATAAATATGCATATAAATATGCTAAGATGAGATAGCTGACTTCATCTAACTAGCAAATGTTTTCCAGGCTACGTTGGTGATTCAGTTTTTTTTAATGTGTATGATATTTTTATCATGCGATTTTAAAGCTGGTCCTACAACCGCATCCAAGAATAACATGCAGCTTATCTCAGAACTGTCGGTGAAAATTATCCTTGGAGCTAGGTTTAATTGAGCTGCATTTTAAAGAGGTGCAATTTCACAATTTGTGTATATTTTCTAAGTTCACTATTTTGTCATGTGTTGAGAAAAACACAGATTAAAAAATTACATGGTCTAATATTTACATTTAGCATAACTGCAACATTATTTTTTCGTTGTTTTTTTTTAAAGACTCGAAAGGACTTGAAATTCAAAGTTTCAGACTTGTGACTTGACTCGGACTTTTACACCAGTGACTTGAGACTCGACTCTGACTTGCCTGACATTACTTGAGACTTGACTTGAGACTTGAGGATAAAGACTTGAGACTTACTTGAGACTTGCAAAACAATGACTTGGTCCCACCTCTGCTTATTTCAAATGCTGAAATCCGGCATTCATCTAATCACCCACAGATCAGTGTTTGCTCAGTTGCCGGAGGCTATATTACATGGAGAGCACCTATCAAACATCGTCGTCACTGTTTACTAGCTCATCAGGTATTGAATTCTGGCAAGTGGAGTTATCCTACACATGCAAAAACACCTTGTAAGACACATGCCATAAACTACCCTTTTCTTTGCAGATAGCTCTGTGTAGCAAGCTATCTGTCAGACGGTGGGGCAGCACACTCTCCCTTTCTCTGTGTCTAAATGGAAAGTGTAATGACTACTTTGTCGTGGACCATTTCCTTCAGTGGGAACGATGAGACCCACATTCCTTATTGATGCTGTCACCATCAAAGAGGAGAGACACATCAATCCAGCGAGTCCTTAAGGGTTGTAACCTTTGTTCCTTGATCCTGCTCTGAACAGGGAGGAAACAGATGCATCACCCCCCCGATCCATCTCGCATGAAAAACAAGAATCAGGACATCTCCGGTTTTTGAGCTTTACATGTGATCCACATAACATGATCATGTGATCGCTTGAACAAACGCACGTTTCAGCATTTGCCAGATGTTTTTATTCACTTTGCAGAGTCACATGAGAGAGAAGATGACCACAAGAGGCAAAATATGGTTAGCTTAGCACATCACAAAGGTCAGAAAGGGTGAGCAGAAATTCTGGTTTGCCATGCCAAGATTTTTGTTTCCCTTTTTAACAGATAGTTGTATTAGCTTTGCTAATATCCAGAAAAATCTTTATTGCTTGAAAGACGAACAACCTTCTGAACCATCTCACAGCTCTTATATAGTCATGCAGTTCAGACTTTTAAATCTCACAGGTTTGACCCTGAATGCTTTTGGAGGGCAACACCGGTGAATGTACTAGTTGTGTGTGTTTGTGCCTTTGTGTGTGTGTGTGTGTGTGTGTGTGTGTGTGTGTGTGTGTGTGTGTGTGTGTGTGTGTGTGTGTGTGAAGATGAATTATTCAGTTCTATAAGGACTTGTATAGATCATTTTGGAGCAGTGGGTGTAATGGAATCAAAACAAGTGTCTTCATTTGTATGCTTGTCAGTGTCTCTGTTTGCATGCGTGCTGTCTTCTATGTATGGATTTTGTGAGCTGGCAGGTGTTCATCGAGTGGCTCTTAGGGCTCCGCACACTGCATCTGTTTTCAGCTTGACTCTGTATTTGCAGCATTTTATCTAAGTGCCATCTGCGTTGTCAGATTAGTGAAGGTGTGCTCTTTATTCAGTGGTGCTTTGTTTTTGCTGAGGCACACTAACATCTCAGAGCCAACATAACTTAGAAATCAAACATAAAAAGGGAAAGGAAAAAGGAAAAGGTGAAATGTCCTATAATGCAGTAAATGTACATTTGCTACAATTTTTGCTGCTGCTATACTCAGAAGATAATTCCTGTGCTATACTTTATATACAAGAACTCCCACAAGATATGAATTTATAAAGCTATGCACTTCACGCTTGTCTTTTCTGTGTTTCCTTTACAACAGTGCAAAATATGGCAAGTTATTATCAGAGTAGACACTGTATCATTCAACTATTGTCTGTCTAAATGAGCCAAGATGTGCCCACTTCTCTGTCCCGACTCTCTTTTCTTACTGTTTTCCTTTTCTTTGTCTCGTAGTGATTCTTTTTCTGCCTGAACAGTGATTATTATTCTCTTCTTTTTTGCTGAAGGGTCAGTCTTTGTCCCACCAGTCCCCCCCCCCACGCCACTCAATCTCCTGCATTTTTTCTCTCTTTTTCTCTTTCACCATCGGCTTTCTCCCCACTACAGTGTATTTTCCTCCATTTCTGGCCACAGTTTTCAAAGTTTCCATTTTTCCCTTTGTTTTAAATGATAGAAATGTTAGATTTGCCTAAAGCATTGCTCGAATACACAGGAAAACCTTCAGGATGTATGATGAACGTCTTTTTACAAGCTGCAGTTCTCCAAACAGTTCTCCAAATAGATTTTAATGTGATGTATTGTGAAGATATAGAAAAGTGCAATGCGTGTGAATCACACTTGTTGATGCTTGCTGGCCACATTGTAAAGCACGCATGGTTAATCTTTTCCCATACATTCAACCAGTGTGTGTCACTTTGAGGCAGCTATACAAAAGCCTTTTGTGTGCTTCCAGTAACCCCAAGCTTTGCTGGTCATCTTACTTAATTGGCTATGCTCTGTTTGTGGTATTGAGGGAAATGTGTCTGTGTGTGTGTCTGTGTGTTTGAATGGGGGTAAAGGATGTGCATCGGATTAGAGATTAGACATGTAAACAATGCTGTATGCTGGTCAGGAATATTTTAACAACGAAGATGCCCTTTATTCAGGACCAGACAACTTTTTGCACACAAATGTCTTCACAAACAAATTATTCAAACATTAATGTGGATTTTACCATCAAAATTTGGGGTAATGGACGGCACAGTGGTGCAGTGGCTGGCACCGCTGACTCACAGCAAGAAGGTCCTGGATTCGTATCCAGTCTGAGGCCTTTCTGTGTTTGCATGTTCTCCTTATGTCCGCAAGGGTACTCTGGCTAGCATCTGCTAGCAACCTAACAACTCACAATAAGGTTTTTAGGAGAACCATCTGGTGAGACCCAGGAACCTCCAGCAACTATTCACCAAAGCATTTCTCCCTCGTGAGTGGATTTTACCAGTGGGTCAATGATCAATCTCAAGGCCTGTGTGATTGAGGCCTAATGTGCTGAACGATATTGCAATGAAAGAGTCAACATCATCATTGTATACTCTGTGTAAACAACATGCAAATAAAAAATCAGCTGAGGTTAGCTCTATGCATAATCATGATTTACACACTATTCTATCTCTAATTCTATCTCTAATTGTAAGACTACACAGTGGATGTGCTAGTTATGAAAAATGACTTTTTTTTATGTTAAACAGCACACAAAAAAACAACAACATGTAACCCAGGATATATAATCACATGCTCTTAGGACATTGAGGGTAATGCTGTGGATGTAAAAATAGACTGTAAAAAGAAATAGACAGTTTAAAAACCTACTGCTACTATACCCCTAACTATCCTCGTGTGTCTAAGTCCTAACACAGTAAATGTTGAAATGTGCATTTGTTTAACTCTACACGCAAACTTGAGCATGACAGATCTGCTACTTCAGGTTCTGTTTGCTGCTGTAGTGAGTGTATAATTACTGTGTAGAAAAAAAGGGTTATGCTAATCATCAGTTACTTTTAACCTCATTCAGCGTGGCATCTAGAATATCTCTCACACACACACACACACACACACACACACACACACACACACACACACACACACACACACACACACACACACAAATCCTCATCTCCGGATGACAAAAATACCACTGTGTGACAGCCTTTCCATCTCTTTTCCTTAAGGAAGCATCACTACCAGCAGGACATCCTTAACTGCGAGTCTGCAGGTCCCTTCACTGATGAACTCACAGAACCGAAACATGCAGTTTCTCATTGCTTGGACAGCAGCCAGCCTGCCGCATGTGATTAATTCTTTCTCTAATTCACACAGACACACAGTGTAGCACTTTTCCTGGTGCTGATTAATCTTTGAATTATCTGAATGTGTGCCTGTGTGCATTATTATTTCCAAACTGCGACGCTGCACTTGCTGATTCCATTTGCGAGCTCGGAGCGCAGTCCTTTGTTTCCATCAGGCCTTTTTCTTTTTTTTGATGAGAAAAAACTTTTTGTGGGAAATATGATGAATTTTGGTCATAGCGGGGGGAAACTGCCAAGTCTTTTTCTGCAGATAGTGAAACAATAAGCTCATTTAGAGTAGCGCACAAAAAGGGAAACAAAGCAAGCACTTCTTTGGTCATGAATCATGTTTCGCAATCATCAACTCACTCTCAGGTCAGTCAACTGATGCATATAGGCCTGTGACCATGCACTAATTTTGTGGTATTGTATTTTACAGTTGGTCCTTGTCTGTGGTCACTCTTGCTTATCGGTCTGACTTCCTGCTTTTGAGTTGGCAGTGGGAAGTGAAACAAAATCAGTAAGTGACCAACTTCCTGTCCATGTGACTCTGGCAGGTGACAGCTACTTCTCTCTCAGGTCGAGCCACATCACGATCTGAAGTCACACACTTCCCTCACTGTTTAAGAGTTTTCCAGTGATGTGGTGCCAGTGATCAATGCTTTACAGGAATGTGGAAGTGATAAGAAGGCAAATGACTGACACAGCAGACTCACCGGCAAGACATAAAGCCATAAAAGTCTATTGTGTATGAGCTGATTCACACGAATACTGACTTTTTTCTTCAGTGTTACTCATGACTTATACTGTATATGAGTAATCACATTTACAGCAAATTACTGTGAAAAATATTCCCAGGTACATTAATCTCAGAAGGAAAACACCCTAAAATCAACAAAAGTCACTTAGTATGTTGATTGTCAATTTATGCACTCAAATGAATGCAGTCAGAAAAGAATCTGTAAATCTACCGATTAAAAGGAGATTGTTGCAAGACTCAGAGTCAGCAGAAAGATGCACAGACAATGATTAAGAGGTCAGATGAAAAAAATGATGCATTTTGAGCTAATGCAATGTCAGCAAAAGTCCATCCATCCTCTTCCGCTTATCCAGTTCAGGGTCAAATGGGAGCTGGAGCCTATCCCAGCTGTCTTTGGGTGAGAGGCCTTGTACACCCTGAACAGGTCACCAGTCTGTTGCAGGGCTAACACATGGAGACAGACAACCATTTGCACTGACATTCACAGCTATGGGCAATTTGGAATCATCAGTTAACTGAACCTCACTAACTGCATGTCTTAGGACTATGGGAAGGCGCCAGAGTGCCAGGAGAGAACCACGCAAAAAGGGAAGAACACACAAACTCCAGACAGAAAGACTCCGGCCTGATGGTGTAATTGAAATCAGATCAGCTAAAGTCAAATGAACAAAAAGTCATTTTTGCAATACAGCATGTTTGGTGACCATCTACGGCAGGGGTGTCAAACTCAAATACACAGTGGGCCAAAATTCAAAACTGGAACAAAGTCGCGGGCTAACTTTAATATTTATTGAAAAAAAAATCTTCCTCCAGATATAAGAATGAATCTTTTCTTATGGACTCAAATAAGTTTTGCTGGAAAACTGAATATGGAACAAGCAAAGCTTAATACTAAACAATATATATATTAGCTGGATAATACCAGTAGGCCAGCTCTAATAGTAATTTGGTATGGCTTCGCGGGCCAAATGTAATTAGGCTGCGGGCCAAATTTGGCCCACGGGCCAGAGTTTGACACCTATGATCTACGGTATATCTCCTTATTCTGTCACTACAATGTTAATGATTTCGTCAATTTATCCCTGATTACTTTGGTTAATTTTTTTGTTTTAGTGGTTATATAAAAATATATCCATCCACCCATCTTCTTCCGCTTATCTGGGGCCGGGTCACGGGAACAGTAGCCCAAGCAGAGAAGCCCAGACCTCCCTCTCCCCAGCCACCTCCTCCAGCTTATCCGGGGGAACACTAAGGCGTTCCCAGGCCAGCCGAGAGATATAACCTCTCCAGCGTGGCCTCCTCCCGGTGGGACATGCCCGGCGCTCAGGAGGCATCCTTGTCAGATGCCCGAACAAGCTCAACTGGCTCCTTTCGATGTGGAGGAGCAGCGGCTCTACTCTGAGCCCCTCCTGGATGGCCGAACTTCTCACCGTATCTCTAAGGTCACTACCTACAGTTCGTGACCATAGGTGAGTGTAGGGACGTAGATCGACCGGTAAATTGAGAGCTTCGCTTTCACACTCATCTCTCTCTTCACCACAACAGACCGGTACAGCATCCTGCAGCTGCAGCACCAATCTGTCTGTCGATCTCCCGTCAGTCATGAGCAAGACCCCGAGATACTTAAACTCCTCCGCTTGGGGCAAGAACTCATCCCTGACCCGGAGTCGGCACGCCATCCTTTTCCGGCTGAGGACCATGGCCTCAGATTTGGAGGTGCTGATTCTCATTCCCACCGCTTCCCACTCAGCTGCAAACTGTTCCAAAGTAAACTGGAGGCCATCACTTGATGAAGCCAACAGAACCACATCATCCGTGAAAAGCAGAGATGAGATTCTGAGGCCACCCAAGTGGTTGGTATAAAAATATATTGGGATCTTAATGGTACCACTTAATAGTGCTTCATTCTACCCATCAGTTTTAACAGACGCACATCTAAGTTCACATTAGTAGGTGTAATTAGCACTGGATCAATATATAAAAATGGTGAACTTTTATTTATTTTGGCTGAGTGGATATACTGTCTTGAAGTTATGTTGTGCACGTAAGAAGAAGAAGAAGGCCAAGCAAGATAAGAAGAACTACAAGCATGCTCATGGTTGTAGTTCTTCCCAGTGTTCCACGCTGCACCCACCAGCATTCATAGTGGCCATATGATTGGTTTCAATATGTATGAATGATTTCAAATTGTGGTAAATTGCATGCTAAATGGTAAAAGAATAACGTGGATTGCACTTGATAGTGTAATGAGGTGGCTTTCAGCCCTTTGCTTGGTTGGTATTCTTTGAATGTTGAATATATAGCAGTGAGCTTATCTACCTCTCTTCTAATTGTAACTTTGTGAACCACTGTGCAATAACTAAAAGATATTTTTACTTTATTTCATCTAGGTGTTGGCTGGGCTTTGACAGGAGAAGAATGCACACGTGAGGAAAATCACTTTTGTCTTTCATACCAGTGACTTTAAGGCACAGCATGAGATTTACAGCTAACACTCTCCTGGATGAAGGCATGACTTGACACGTATACTTGTGCAGTAAACTACCACTGAAACCCGAGTGAAAAAACCCCATACACGCACTCATGAAAGGAATGGTTTCCCCTGAGACAAGCGCACATCTACACAAACATGCGCAGAAAAATGCAGCGCCCACTGAGCCGTCCTCAGCAAAGCCCAGGAGGCAACACCTGGTAAAAGTTTACGTCAAACCAGTATGACAGCCACAGCTGTCTTAGACACACACACATCCTGCCATCTGTCTCTTCATATCAGTGGTTTGATTAATAACTTCTGTGGTTTTGCTAGCTGCCTCTTTCTGTCCTGTGGCACAAAGTGCTTACATATGTCTGTGCGTGCTGTCTGTGTTGTCAACAAAGAAACAGGAAGTCCTACTGCCGCATGTTTGTGTTGCTTTAAGGTGCTGCTAGATAAGAAAACATCTTTTAGATGGCATAGAGCTGAAAGAAGATGAAGATGTGCTTGGTGTTACAGAGTGCTTTGACACTACTGAGATTCAACATCAGAATATGGAATAACATACTCATGTTACCAATCTCATCAAGTAAAAATGATTTGGCTATTTTTTTTTTCTTTTTAGATTTGTTGATTGTTTTTTATTCCCTGCATGTTTTTTTGTTGCTTCATTTCTGCATCGACCCAAGAGAAATTGATACAGAAATACAAAATGATCAGATTTCATGTCTAGACTAAATTATTTATTGCATCTGAAATAACAACACAGCCCGCTCCCTCCTGTCTTTGACCTTGCAAAGCCAGCAAATTTTGAAGGAGAGAGGCTTACCTGTTGTTTCCATTCAACCACAGACAGAGGCAGAGAAGTGAGAGAGGAATGTTCAAGGAGATGGAGAGAAAGAGCAGACAGAATAGGAGATCGAGAGGAAAGTCTGCAGATAAAAACCGAGTGGGGAATAAAAGAAGGTAGAGTGCTGATCGTGTGGAATGTGCTGTGGAGAAACAGACAGACAGTCTAAATAATTGTGTTTTTGATAAATGGATAATGAAAACATCACCAACAGGGGCAGAAGCAGTCAGTGCACTTTTCTGCACTGACTTCATATGCTCTGTGCACCAACTTTAACAGTGGATTGGTCTATTGATATTTTTTGGGAGCTGCAAATCTGCACAAAACCTGATCTCTCTATTTCTATAATACCTCTATGAATGGAGAAATAGTTAACAAAGATTATACCAGAGTCCTATTAGGGAAAACAGCAGTTGGAGACTGCCACATGACTAAAATTATTGCCGATGTGGGCAATGAACTTGCAATCTCATTGCCTTTGGTTCCTTTGAGGATGAAGACCCTGCAGTCAGTCCACATATTCAAAGTGACTTTGGTGCATCATGACTGCAATAAAATGGCAATAAGATGGAGTCAGGCTGCTATCTGCTGTCAGTCTGTAATCGAATGGAGTTGAGTTGGCAATTACATGCAATATGTTTGTGGTAGGAGTCTCGCGGTCTTGTTTACGAGTGATGGGAGAAGGGAGCGGGAGATTGACAGACGGATTGGTGCAGCGGCTGCAGCGATGCGGACGCTGTACCGGTCTGTTGTGGTGAAGAAAGAGCTGAGCGTAAAAGCGAAGCTCTCAATTTACCGGTCGATCTACGCCCCTACCCTCACCTATGGTCACGAGCTGTGGGTAGTGACCGAAAGAACGAGATTGTGAATACAAGCGGCGGAAATGGGTTTCCTCCGAAGGGTGGCTGGCCTCTCCCTTAGAGACAGGGTGAGGAGTTCGGCCATTTGGGAGGGGCTCAGAGTAGAGCCGCTGCTCCTCCACATCGAAAGGAGCCAGTTGAGGTGGTTCGCGCATCTGACAAGGATGCCTCCTGGGTGAGGTTTTCCGGGCATGTCCCACCGGGAGGAGGCCACAGGGCAGACCCAGGACATGCTGGAGAGATTATATCTCTCGGCTGGCCTGGGAACGCCTTGGTGTTCCCCCGGATAAGCTGGAGGAGGTGGCTGGGGAGAGGGAGGTCTGGGCTTCTCTGCTTGGGCTGCTGCCCCTGCGACCCGGCCCCGGATAAGCGGAGGAAAATGGATGGATGGATGGATGGATGTGGTACTAAAATGATTAATTGGGATCACTTTCATTCAGAACCTCCGAGATTTGAAACAGTTCACAAATTCCTTTATAAAGAGTGACATAGTTGCTGCCGGATGATGATTTGACTCTAGAATGACATAGGCGCTCTGCAATCGACTTTTCTACTTTTTGTGACTGCAAAATAAATAAATAAAAATTCACTGCGATCACCACATTTTCTAGCCACAAAAAAGTTGCCTTCCTATTTTTACTCTACTAGTATAAGTGAGCCACTGGCTAGCAAGCATAACCCCTCCAGCTAGTTACATTTTGGATTTTTCGGTCACAATAAAGAGTTGTTTATGGAGCTGCAGTAAGATTAAAGAATTTTAAGGTTGTTGTCCCTTTTTTAATTTTTCCAAAGTAAAAAATACAATAGTAATGAATGGATTATATAAACACTAACACATACAGTGGCCAAGCAGAGGTTATGCATAATTACCCTAAAAGCCTTTTTAAAAGATACAGTTATGAAGTTAAAAATCAACTGTGAAAAAACAAAACCAAAACTGAAACTGTATATACAACCGAATGATGAATATGCTGAGGAGCCACGTGGGAACCTATTTTAAATTTGCTTACTACCACCTTGAAGGCTGTTACCTTGAGCACCTCTGGACTCCTTCCAGCACTCCAACGTGAAAGATTTTCTCCAATAAACTGACTCACTGACTCAGACTAGAAATGCTAGAGCCGAATAGTTAATTGGTTCGGCGATGCTCAGATACACTCGGATTATCTGGGGTGACCTCTCCGAAGGGCAGGACACACTTTACTGTCACAAACAGATAAAATAGATAAATAGATAAAAGTCCCTCTGTGATTACACTTAATCAGTGTTGCTAAGCAACAGCACCCAGACTTGAGCAAACTCATGAAATTTTCATGGTTCGCACAGCTAGCAAGCAAGGCCATATTGGGTCTTTTCAATGAACCTCACTTCCTGGTATTCATCCACTTCCTTCCTGACAGCCAATTAGAAGCGTACGTCTAAGTTTCTGGCCGGTCTGGTCCGCTCAGCTGCTTTTTAAGTGACACGGTTGACAGCCTTGACCTACTCTATGCTTCTCTCTATTGTTTAGATGCACTGAGTCGGCTGAATGTGGGAAGTAGTGTGAGGAAGAGCGAATCGAAGACGAACAGTACTGTTTTGACAGATGTGGAAAGACTTTTATTTAAGTCTATTTGACTTCATGTATATCCTCTTTGGACAGATAGAAAAAAACGCCACATGGTGACACAGCTAAAAACAACACCTGTTTACATTTCTAATCAAATTAGCTTTGTTTTTAAAGTTTAGATTCATTGTTGGACATGTGTGCAGTTATGTGGAGCCTCTGTACCATTCTAGTAATGTGATCCCTGTCACTAAGTGCTGTACAGTCCTATGAATATTGCCGTTATATAAAGAGTGCAGCCATGAGAACATAACTGCTCCCTGGGGAAACTCTGGAATAGATCTTTCTGGTAAGAGCTGATTCAGCACACTGCAAGTGACCTGACCACCCTCAATACCCCGCTACACACTCCACCGCCGTTCTTTCTTATCATCCCATCCTTTTTCCCACTATCTCTTCTAATAGTATTCCCTTTATCGAGCCTATCAGTCTGGGAACATGAAACAAGAGTAGGGCTCGGTGGTGGTGTGGCGTGAGATGGGGGGTTACGCAGGAACAGAGATTGATAGAGACCAGAAGGGAACTACAAAAAGAAAAAAAAAGCCCCAAAACCCAAGAAAATAATAAAATTAATAAAATCTTTCTTGTATATTTACAGAAGTGCAAAAACTGCCTCATCGCTTACGGTGTTATCTGAATTTGATCTTAATCTGCCTTCCAGAGAAAAGTTTGTGTGCATCTATCCACACATGCATATCAGCAGACCCACAGCATGCAATCTGTGCATCCTGTGAACCTCACAGACATGCTGGCAAAACATTCTCTGTTTTAGTTTGTTCTGGCTGCATCCTATTGCTGCAGTTTTGGACAATAAAGGAATGTATGCAGTGTAAACTATTCATGCACGCTAACTTCCCAGACATCCCTGCAATCCTCTCCAACATCCACCTGTAGGCTCCAGGGGAATCTTTACTCATCACTGCAAATTTCAGTATGTATAGAGGTTCCGAGCGCTAAACCCAAACCCACGTGGCGTTGCTGTAACAAATCGATTATTTCAAATGTGAGCTGTCTGACTGAAATGCTTTTGTGGCACTTTAAAACACTTCCTGGCATTTTCACATCAATAACAGGCCAGAGCCGAGGGCAGGCTCGCGCGCCAATATTTTCCGTCTGTGAACACATTAGTCCATTACTGAATGTTGGAAAGTGGGTCATAAAAATATAAAAGGGACACGTCACCTAGAGCAATAGTATGACTCGCTGATGTGTGAAAGTTTTACTGATGATTGCAACATTTTTGGAACTGAAATGAGCAACTGATGCACAGGAGATTGTGCTTTTTTCAAATCGAGTATTTCAAGGGGTTTGATTTTTTCATCAAACACTTGATGGCTGGGTATACTCTTGGGATGTAATAGTCTGTACATGCATCTATTCTGCATCTCTTATTAGAATGGCACATTTTGGGCACATTTTTCTTATATTTAGACATCTCTGGGGCTAGATGTGCAGTTAATTAAATTAATATGCTTTCACTTACAGAAAGGGCAGTTTCAACAGTCCAGTCCACTTAAGATCAAAATGGGTTGTGTGTGGCTCAGACATCCCAGACCTAGATGATTATCAAGGCTCTGTTTTCTTGGTTGCCTCAGCCCTACAGAGGAGTCTTTGTGGCCACACGTCTTAACATACTGTGTTAAGAAGCCTATTTTGTTTTTATTTTTTTTAAACAATTTCAGGTTTTACCTTGAAATTATGCTGGTACTGTGCTTGGATAAGCAGATGCCTCTGCACTCTAAAATTAAGTGTCTGCAGTTGTCATTTATAGACTTCAGAGTCAATTGTTACTGTTACTACAATCATAAACTCTGTGGCTGTGGACTGTATATTTATATCTTTTTATGAGAAAATATAATAAAGTCCTTTATTTTGATATACGGCCATAGATGTCTACTGCTGTGTGGCCTCTAACAAAATTTATCACGTGCTCTGTAAAGAGTCACCGGGCACATGCTAAATCAAAATGCCGTTACGGCACAGAAAGAGGCTCTTTTACAGTGCAGAATGAATTGGCTGGGCTCAAAGTGTGATGCATTCATCTCAGTGTTTTTCACTCCACAGTCTAAACTCGATGCTAAATACACTGAAGAAGTTTGCGCTGACATTACACGTGCATGGACTTGCATGCATGCATGCACGTGAATATGCCAGACACCTGCAGGGTATAAATCAGTTTCCCAGGGCACAGAGCTGCCCCTCTCTGGCAGCTGGTGCTGAGAAAGAAAGGGAGGGGATGGGTCCTTCTTCTCCTGCTCTGCTTCTTTGGCACTCCAATGTCTGGGGTGTCTGGTTTCAGCCCCCCCACCCCTCAGAAAAAACACTTCTGATATAAGCTGACAGTGGGAGCATTGGTGATGCTGCAGAGGGCCGAACGGTGCCTGTGCATGTGTGTGTGTTACGCATCAACACACAGAGCAAACCGTTGTCTTCCGTCACTACTCGTCTGGCAACAGGAGCCACATTGATAACATCTATTTTGCAGCCACACAGTTCAGGGCAGAGCTCCACGCTTGTGATTTTGGTTTAAATGGCGTCTCTAATGATAGCCAGATTATCCAGCCCCCTTTTTTAACGCATGTTGCTGCCCTCTTTGTAAATCTGCCGCCACTCTTTTAGCCTTTGTATCGAGCGGCAGCATGTTGAGTTTAGACACAACAATAAAAATACAGTGGTAACAGTGCACCATTAAATCCTCTCATCCAAATATCCTTTCTCTCACACACTCACTCACACAAAACCCATTTCCTTTCTAAACAACTTAATCTGTGAGAGAGTGTGTGAGTACGTGTGTCCGTCCCGGCATGGTCTTTAATAACATGTCTGGACATATCTCAGAGGAATGTGCGTTATGTCTCACAGCAGATAGAAAAGATATTTTCAGCAGTTCGACAACACACAGTCCAAAAGGTCTAAGGCCCTAAGCCCATCAAACTCCAGCCTTAACAGCTACCAGCACTACCCACAGCGTGGGAAAACCCCTCTGGAATGTCTTTAAGAGGCAAAAATGGCTCAAATAAACAAACTTCCTCTGCTTGCAGGTATGTACTGTGGGAGATAATGGGTGAAACTCGGCGTATCTGCATGCACACCTCTTGGCTCGCAAACACGCTTTGTGTAATATGCACATATTTGTGTTTAAGCCATTCCTCTTCGGTGAGCAGTGAGCACACACAGTAAGAGGTGGTAATCAGTACCAATTATCCTCAAACACGAGCAGAGTCAAGAGGAGCTTTCCCCCTCAGCACGACGACCGCTCAAGTCAGGCTTGATTAATCTAAGTGTCTGTCTGAAGCAGCACGGGGAATTAGAGTGTATGGAAAAAAGGAAATTAAGTTACTCTTAAAAGATGTAACTTGAAATGAAGCTGATTACACAGCTATGTTTTAATTATGTTGAGAAATATTGGAGCATGTTTTTTTTCTTTTTTTAAGGCAGGATTGCAATCAAGGGCTTATCATAAACATGTTTGTGTCAATCAAGACTGAGCTGAGGAAGTGCGGAAATGAATGAGTGCCCTTGACTGCCAGCTTTTGAGTGCTTCTGTTGGGACTTGGCTGTGATTTTAACACCGAGGGCCATATCTTTTCACTAGGTGTAAAAGATTGGTGATTTTCCCACAGCGCATCCTCGCACACACTGACACAAAAACAGCGTAGTTAAAGCTGTTTGAGGTCATCTTTGGTCTGATAAAAGCTGGTTGCTGAAGTGAAAAGGAACACTTATTACTGGATTATGGCATGCATCCCTCAAAGCGTGATGGTTGTGACAATGAATTGCTGTTACTAGAGTTCCAGGAAATCTTTGTTATTAATGATAAATTTGGCCACTAGATTTGCTTCAGATAGGACAGTGCCTTGACAAACACAAGAATTAATGTAGTTATATTTGACTACTCTAAAAAAGTTCAAGCTCTAAAAAAAGTGTGGAGATAACTCGGACTTTAAGATTGTTTGACTTTCCCCAAATATCATTTACATTCCCATTTGGCCGCACAGACCTTAGTAGCTAAGTCATGTTGTGTTTGTGTTGCACTGAGAGCTGATCAACTGTTGAGCTTGGCAGACAGGGCAATGGAAAAGAGACACTGAGACTGGTATAAACATATCATCCTGCCAGAGAGATGGCCTCCAGGCAACCAAGACAGTGCATCTCACTGTTAAATGCCATTAATTGCAGTTGTTAGTGTTCTGACTTCTTGTTTTGTGAGTAACTGTAAAATTATGAGGCGACAGATAATGAACAAAAGGTTAAGGAAAGCTAACCTATAGAAATACATTTTCAGTGGTTGTTTAAAACAAACCACAGATTCAGATTGAGATAATATTCAACTTATAAAATAGTTAATTTCATTACATGTCATTAACACTACCTGCTAACCAGCAGTGACTAAAGTTAATTATGACAACTGTATCCAGTAACTGGCTCTTATTGATGTTTAAAAATACCTTAAAGGGACTGAAAATTAAACTTGTGGTTAAAAAAGTATTTAAGGAAACTTCAGTGTGCAGTCTGCTAACCCTGTTTTCCTTTATTCTGTCAGCAAACAAGAATGAAGCTTTGACAAAAAGATGTGTTTTTACAATTAACTGCATCCTTTGTGGACAGTACATTAGCTGGCATGAAAATTGAGACTTTCTAGACGATTTAGGACAATTTTATCCTTAAATAGTTATCCTTAAGGTTAACTGGGATTACTTTAAGGATCTGTCTGTCATGAGAACAACATGGCTTACATTCCTCTAGTGCAGTGTTGTGGATCATCTGCTGAACAAGTTAAAGGTCAGTGTTAGAGGTCAGCATGAGAGTCCTGGCCTGCCTAATGTCGCAGCCTCTTTCATGTCTGCTTTTGCTTTCACTCTTTTATTTATTATCAAAATTTTATGTTTTTTTGTTGGTTTTTTTGCCAAACCTGCATGAGTGGGTGTGGATAACCAAACACACAGACACACACATACACATACATGCAGATTTAGGAGAAGCCTTGTCCTACTTAATTCTATCTGACTAACACAAATAGTCATAGTTTCTGTTAACCTATTTCTCCACCCACCTCTCTAACCAGCTGTGTGGCATGTTTTTTTTTTAACTAGAAGAGACAACACCCAGCTCGGTTGGTTTTCCTGAAATGATATGGTTTAATCTGGCTGCAGAGAGAAAATTGTGCATGTGCACGTTTATGATAGAGAGGAGGTTGTAGTTCACTCTCCACTCTTTTCCCTGTGGTGTATGCAGCAGTGAATTGTACTGGTGGACAAGCTAGAAAAGAAACAAAAGCTAAAGTGGACGGTCTGTTATTCTAAGTGCTGCATGGTATGGAAGATAGGAGCATTATCTTCTCTTCACTTCCTGGCTGTATGCAGATGGAACGGCTACATCCGGAGGGAGAAAGAGAAGGAAAATTGAGAAAGACTTAGCTACACTGTTTAAGCAGTCAGATCCTTCAATAAAAAGTAAAAGTACTAATACATCTACAACCAACAGTCCATAAATTGTGCTGAAAATTGTAACTCGGCAAGCAAATGCCCCATTTCACAGATATTGTGTGTATACTAGAATATATTATATGTACTGTATTATTGCGTGTTTAACAACTGGTCCAGATCAAGTGTGTTTTTGACAGTCAAACAGAAGATAAAAGGGTTTCTGCAATGAAATTATTATGAAACTATCACATCTCAAGCATGTTATGATTCAGATATTATATTGTGTTAATGGACTAAATCCAGTTGACTGACATGGCTTTTATTTCAGTGTCTGTCCATCAATCGCAGATGTAACACCCTCCTCCAGCCTCATGACGAGTCTTTCCATTGTATTCTGAGGTGATCCAGTGGTGTAAGTTTTCCCCTTTAGTAATAATTTTCTCCAACTATCTTTAGTACAATAATTATTGTCAAAAATTCTTCTGTGTAATCAAAGAGGGAACTTTTAGGCAGAGTCTCGGGGTGTTTAGGCTAAGCCATCATTTGGTGCGCTCGTAATCAGAGACTAAAATCATCTGTTTATAACATGACTACTAATTTACCACAGAATGACGCCAGCCACACGACTCACTGCATCGTTGTGTGGTCAGGCTGACACAGATGGACACACACACAAGCACACCCACGTGCTTGGGGATGCTTTAGATAGAATTCAGTGCAATCGTGTGTGTGTGTGTGTGTGTGTGTGTGTGTGTGTGTGTGTATGTATTTGGCAGTGGAGAGCACTGTGGAAAGGTCTTGAGGGTGAGAGGTTTTTCCAACCAGACCCAGAGGCAGCCAATGTCCCACATACATCTAGTTCCCTAAGGCAGAAAGCAACAAGCTGACTCACTGATCCTATATGTACATTCAGTGTGCTGGAGACCACACACTCCTGTTGGTCATGGTTATCTGGATAATTTTAAGCACTTTTCAGTTAAAAACAAAACTCTCAAACTGGTTTCTTGAACATGGCAATGAGTTCGCTGTTCTCAGATGGCCTCCACAGTCAAGAGATCTCAATCAAATCAAGCACCTTTGGGATGTGAAATGCAGGATTCACTTCACTGATGTGCAGTCGACAAATCTGCTGCAACAGCCTGATGCTATCATTTATGGACCAAAATCTTAGAGAAATGTTTCCAGGACTTGTTGAAATGGCCGTTGTGTCTACATGTACAAACGGGTAGTTTTGTGGGAGAAATTCCTGCTTTCTTTAAACCATTTCTTCATTTTGGAAGAACTCTGACTGTGTCCCAGTTTATCCTAAAGGACATAAATTGAAGTGAGATGCTTAGACTGCACATATTATGGCTTCACTTTATGTTGCGTTCATAAGCTGCGGCTTACTAACTTGTCTATTTGCTGTTTGGTGTTTGAGAGACAAAGTACACTGGGTTTTCCCAAAACACCTGAAACCAGTGCTGATGAAAGTGATGAGTTAAATGGTGATTGTCTGTGGGTTTGTCACGAATCACTCTCACACTTTACATTATAACTTGACATGCAGCTTAACAGGAAGGGAAACAAAAACAGACCAAGGTTTAGCTGCTGTACAAGCAGGTGTAAAATACAAATTAGGTATTGAACTATTTTTAGAGGAATAACAGAATAAGACCTGCGGGTTAAAAAATGTTAACATTTGCCATGAACTGTACAAAGTGCAATCTATAAGTTTCCATAAGACCCAAACTATACCTAACATAAAAACAAAGAATATGTAAATCAGTGCACCTCTGGATTGTTCCGACAAAAGACCAAAAGAGAAATTTAGTCGATACAGGGCAAAATGGATGTTGCATTGCTGTAGCTCGTGGGGATTCCACTGAACCAAAGCTAGAAGTAAAAAGCAGTCTACATTTAAAAACGCTACCATATTTTAGAAAAACACATTTATCATGTTTCCTTAGATCTGTTACAAGCTGTAAAGTACAAAAGCTAGTTTTAAATCCTGTCTGTAAACATATTGTATCATGTCTCATTCAGTGATAAAGTACATTTCTAATATGAAGCCATTTAATTTTTAAAAGAAGTCCAAAACATATGTTTTACGAGTTCAAGCAAAAGGATTAAATCACTGTTAGTGTCTCATGGCTCTTGAGCAGTGTTTGCTTATAGTAAACTAAGTCATTTAGATCAATTATTGGATATAATTGCAAAAAAAGTGTTTTTATTCAGCTGATGAGGAGAAGGAGGAGAAGGAACGGTTTGGTATTACTTGCTGGAACAGATCCTGAACACCTCCTGACCTTTTTAGTCCTTCTGTTTTTATACAAACAGGGTGTTAAGGAGGAAGACAAGCCAGTCTTTGTGTAATCAGCTTCTTTGTGTCTGCCGAGGAACCTTGATCATGAGACTCATGGGAGTGAACGCGAGCTCCACAGTTTGTGACACGGCTGAAATAAATAAAGCATCCTCATGCGGCGCTGTGGCTGCTGCTTTGTGTTTCTCATTGGAGTTGTGTTACATTTTGTTCATTCTTCTTCTTCAGGGAAGACGACCCCAGCAGGAACTGTGTTTGTGTGTTCTTGAGAAGTAGATTCATTGGAAACAAACACAGCCAGGTAAACGTGCATAACTTCAAACAGCTGTAACCTTGCACGACTGGTTTTATGTTGCTGTCACTTGACATATTTAGCTAACCACAAAATGCCACTGGTTATTCTGAGGCATTTTGGGGTTAGTTTCCGTTTTAAGCTGTGTTGCTGGGGATTAATGTGTCAAGACATCGCTTCACAGCGCCTGAGTCATCAGGCCTGAGATAGAAGTTCCTGTAAACAAATCTCGTTGACATTGTTTACCTTGCGCTGGTGTTCAGAGCAGTTTTATGCTTATGTGAACTTGCAAAAACAAACAGCACCTGTTCTACACCCATGACTGATTTATGACGTTATCAAATTTTTAAGCATGGTCGCACCATTTTACTGGTTGTTAAGTGAAGCCGAGATGTTTTTTGTACTTTAAATACAGTTAAGTAGTTACAAGAACTTCTTCCCAAGTCTACAGCTTATTTAACTTTGAAGTTAACAAAAGACCAAAGTAGACCTTGTTCGAAGGGATCACAGGACAAGCAAAATTCATGGGCTTAATATGAAACATGGACATAAAGAGAAAAAGACTTCAATCAAAATTGTATTATCAGAAAAAATGAATGACTAAAAAAAAAAAAACCCAAACAAATATTAAACAAAAAGAAACAACATCCACCTTCTAACACCAAACGTGTTAATCTTTGAATTCAGGTCTTTTCAATCCTATTGCTACAGGCGTATAAAATCAAGCACCTAGCCATGCAGTTTACCTTTATACACATTTGTGAAAGCATTGCTCATTCTAAAGAGACCACCGAATTCAAGCATGGTACTATGATAGGATGCAGAGCAGGTTGCAGAGTTCTGATGCACACTGTGCGTAAAAAGGGGCCGATGCTGACTCAATAACTGCTGAGCTTGAAAACTCCTCTGGCATTAACATCAGCACAAAAACTGTGCACCAGCTCTTGGTTCCAAGGCCAAGCAGCTCTTGCAGTGCTTTTGCCCATCTACTCTAGTTTGTACCTCCATTGGTGCGGTGCTAAACATGTTTGTTTAGGAAGTGAAAGGTTGCTGGCTCAATTCATGCATAAAATTCTACCTCATCAAACATGTGGAGCTACCTGCTGTGGCAACCCCGTTTGGAAAGGGATGAGCTGAAAGTAGCTTTAGTCTGTTTGGTGCAGGTTAAGAAGTCAAGCTTAGCCAGCATTCCTAGCAGATCACATGATCTTATTTCCAGACCACATCAGCTGACAACCAACTGACAACAAACTATACTGCATGGAGATGTTATTGCTGCTCTTCAAGAACAGAGATATGCTGCCAAATATATGGTACTACACATAAGAAACAACACATTCCTTGTGACTATAGTGATCCTGACTTAAATCCAAGACAGAACACCATCAATCTCTGACAATAGGGCATGTCTTTGAAGAATAATTGTTTTCAGAAATATAAGCCCAGACTTTAGGAAGATTAGAGTCTGAAGACATAATTAAAAGCCAAGTGAATGAATGATTCAGAGAGTTCAAGAATGCAAGGGGGAAGAAATCTGTCACAGCTGGGAAGGAATCTTGGAATGAGGCATCAGATGGCTTGGCTTGTTTCTGTCATTATTTGTTTTGTTTTTCTTTGTGTGTGTGTGTGTGTGTGTGTGTGTGTGTGTGTGTGGGGGGGGGGGGGGGGGGGGGTTAAACCGATTTTTGGTCATCCTGTGGAAGATTGGGATATTTGGACTTTTAATACGGCTCTTCTTTCTACAGAGAACTTCACCAAGATGAATTAAGCATTAACTTAAATGTACTTTCATTATGACCTTAGCCGTTACCTGCCTTCTGTCTGTGAAACTGGAACAGTCACACAGTGATGACTCCTCACTGAATTACTCCAATTCATGCCAGAGTTTATTTCTAACCCACATTTAAAACAGGTCCAATGACACAAGCTACGTGACCTTTCCGGGTGTTGTGACCTTTCCGGGTGTACCATGACTGCGATGACTTCAGCCCACCCCATCCCCTACATGCTATACAAAATATACATTATATACATAATGTATATTTTGTATACATTATGTATACCAAAAAAAACACACAGTTTCTTTCTTTTAAATTTTGTTTTTACAGGAAGACAGACTGAATTAAAGTCATTTCCTGCAGAGATATACTTTCCCTACCGCCCAGCCACAAAGCCACAACTTGCCTGGGCCTAACCTTAAAACAAGTCTCTACGTAATGATTTGCATCATTTGGACTTGCTTTACACACACACACACACACACACACACACACACACACACACACACACACACACACACACACACACACACACACACACACGAAGAGATCCTCAGCAGTTCAGTGTGATTAATGGACTTATACACTGCCTCTTTCTCATCATACCAAAAAATTTGCTCTGTTGCTACATTAATACACAACAACATGCCCACTGGTTATGTTGTTTACAGCAAAGCACGTCATGAGTTCTGTGTTTTTGAAAAACATGTTGTGGACCAGTTTCCCAGTTGTGTATTTATGGCTATATTTTTCAGGTGCTTTGGATTTTAAAAGACCCACGGTTTAAGAACAGCTGCGAGGCATGTTTCAGGATTACTCAGTCTTCCTTTATGTCATCTTTCCTAAGGTGTGGCTTTTTACCTGTTTTCACCTTCTTCTTCCTTAAATTTCCTCTTTAAATAAAACTATAATCCAAACATCTGTGCTTGTTGTTTCATTAATTATGAGCCATCGTTTCTCTCCCTTTCAAATCAACACATCTTAGAAAAGCCAGACACCTTTCACTGCTCATCTGCTCAATAAGGAATAAACTAAGGCTATAGTTTACAGAGCTGCAAACCCTTAACTACACAGCAGCTACTAAAATATCCCAGAATGACTTCTAAGTGGCTGCAATCAACATTTTTACATTTGCTTTCCATTGAATCTTGCCTCAGCTCTCATCATCGTTTTAGCTTCTTTCAGCTCATTGTTTTGGTTTTAAGGCTCAGAAAGTTTCTCTTTTAGTTTACCCTCAGGCTTCAGTGGTTTCACTAGCATGGCCATCACAGATGAAATGCGGAATAAGTTTCCACATGCGTTCCGATGTAACTACAGTCACTGTAGTGTTGTTGGAGCATTTCGCAACTCAAAAATATTCAGCCCTCAAAACCAGTCGGAGAACTACATCCTCCCTTCCAATGTACAACAAATAGCTGAAAGAACTTACCAGGGTCTTTATACATTTATCCAAGCCCCATCCCTTTTTTTACCCTCACTATATATAAGCTTAGTTGAACTATACAGCTCCAGCTGCACTCAGAGTGACAGTAAGGTTGTTTCCACTTCCCAGGATTTCTCAAAAATCCACAATCTAAGGCAGAATCTCACCTGATAGGCTTGGAGACACTGCATCATGTTTCACCGAAGTTAAAATATTTTGCACAGATGTGTGTTTACCTCTCTTTGCTTTGATTCGCATCTTTAGCTCCTGTTTGGCTACAGACACAATCAGTTCCAGATGCACAAATAAATAAGCAAAAGCAGAAGTGATCAAAGAAACGACAGAAAGAAGGTAATGGCTGGTAAAGATAGTGGCCTGCTGAAGACAGCGGGGTACATGTTCTTTATAAACAGCATAGACTGATAAAAGGAATTTTTTTTTAAACCTATAATAGCAAACAGGGAAAAAATGTGGACCACACAAGAACATGTTTCTCCTTTTAAAATGAAACAAGCTGATTTTTTTCTTTTGTTCTTCTGGTAGGATGGGGAATTACAGGTGACTTAATTTAGCTAAAGCCTTTCCTAGAATGAGTTAGGCAGAAGTGAGAGGAATGGTTAAGGAAACATTGGACACATTTCATTATGAGTTAACAATAATGTTACTGTTGTAAAGTGAAACGATGGTTTACAAGAAAGTACAACTTTTACACACACAGCTGCCGGTAGAGCTTTACCCGACTACTAAGTCAACTATTTCTATTAAAAACAAATATTACACACTTCAGCCTCAACAGTTGTTTAACATGAATACAAGACTTACACGTCGATACAGTATATCTATTAGAAACCCATCTGACTTCACCCCCGCCTGACTTGCTCAACGAAGGCTTCATTAGGGGGGGCTTTGAACTGAGGAGTAACCCGCTGGTGACATGCTTGTCGGCCACAGACATAATTGAATAAAGATTCCAGTTGTTCTAAAAACCTCTGGATGTAGCCTCTGGGTCTTTGAGGTGGGCCCCAGAAATCTGAGGAATGAGAGGCTGTCCCAGGGCTCTAAGAGCTGAGGACATAGTTTAATCCCACACCACTGGGAGAATACTGATCAGAAGAGCTCAGACAGCAGGGGGGCTGAAGGGCGTGTGTGTGTGTGTGTGTGTGTGTGTGTGTGTGTGTGTGTGTGTGTGTGTGTGTGTGTGTAAAAAGCATCGGCAAGCACTGAGCCTTGAACCTGAAAGTCTCCTGTAACATACTAATGGGAAGTGTCCTGTCTTAAATGCTGTCTGTGGAAATCACCCACAGCTTCCGGTGATGACATAATGTAAAAGTCAGAGGTCTTACAAGATGGCACAGATCTGTGTTTGTTGATACCATCACAAACACAGGAGTGGTGTCAGGCAGTTTGCCTGTGAATGATGGTTTCAAGTGTATGATTACATAATCACCTTGCCATGTTACAGCAAGTACTGTCTTTAACATCTTCACTGGGGCTTTGTGATCACATCAGCTCCAGTGGGAGCTCCCATCATGGCTTTAAAAAGTGACATAAAAGCTTTTGTGATGCACAAACCGATATATATATATATATATTTTTTTACGGGCCTCACTTCTGAGTTAGAAGTCCAACACCTCTCTGCATGAAGTGTGATCATTCACTTCTTTATTTATATTAATAACAGAACATGAAACCACACCTCATTACACTGCTGCTGGTGACTGGGAGTATTTCAGTCGGTCAGGGGGCAGATGTCAGCAGGGAGATACGGCACTAGGTGTTTAACTGCTGCCACCTATTGGCCAAGAGTTCACATTACAGCTTCTTGCAAAAAAAAAAAAAAAAAAAAAAAAAAAAATATATATATATATATATATATATATATATATATATTTTTTTTTTTTACCTTTATTCACCTTTGTCACCAGTCATTTAGTATCACAAAATTAATGACCAATGTATGGTAAAATAGGTAAATATTATAATTTCTTGTAACAAAGAACAAACTTTTGAGCTAGAAAGAGACACTGTGATACCAGTGATTATAAACTATAAATTATTATATCTAATCATTTTATTTGTATTTATGTAATGAATGAATTCAGTTCAGGTCGGATAAATTGTATTTGTGTAGCTCAGTATCACATACTGAGGTTCAAAAGGCTTCCATATCCCTAAAACATATTAAGGCACAAAATACAGTGTTGTGAAAAAGTGTTTGCCCCCTTCTTGATTTTGTATTTTTTTTTGTATGTTTTTCACACTTAAACATTTCAGTTCAGAGAACAACTTTAAATAATATACAACGACAACACAAGTAAACACTAAATGCAGTTTCTAAATGAAGGCGTTTATTATTAAGGGGAAAGGTCCAAGCCAACATGGCCTTGTGTGAAAAAGTGATTGCCCCCTAAAACTAATAACTGGTTGGGCCATGCTTAGCAGCAACACCTGCAATCAAGCGTTTGTGATAACCAGCAATGAGTCTTTTACGCCGCTGTGGAGGAATTTTGGCCCACTCATCTTTGCAGAATTGTTGTAATTTAGGCATACTGGAGGGTTTTTGAGGACCTTTTTAAGGTCATGCTACAGCATCTCAATTGGAGTGATTTTGACTAAGCCACTCCAAAGGCTTCATTTTTTTAAGCCATTCAGAGGTGGACTTGCTGGTGTTTTAGATCATTGTTTTGCTGCAGAACCCAAGTGCGCTTCAGCTCAAGGTCACAAACAGATGGCCGGACATTCTCCTTCAGGATGTTTTGGTAGACAGCAGAAGTCTGTCTACTAAAACATCCCAAAGACTTGGGGATCATCAAGATGTTTCTGGCAGAAAGACAAGCCTTTATGTTCCTTTTGCTCAGCGGTGGTTTTCATCTTGGAACTATGCCATGCAGGCCATTTCTGCCCAGTCTCTTTTTATGGTCTTAACTGAGGCGAGTGAGGCCTGTGTTTTAATACTGATAAGTAAATCACACTGAGTTGCTTTGATCATCATCATGCAAAATGCAGGATTTATGTTGAAAACAGGTGTCTTTTACTCAAACTATAATAATTTCTCAAAACAAACCAAATTGTCTTGATAATTAAACATAACCAAACATCAGTGAACACAAACTAGTTCTTTTTTTAAAATTTGATAAAAATCATTTTCAGCTGTTTGCAGATGGTTTACATACCAATTACTAATGAGTTTATTAAGTTGTATCAATTGTCATTCTTTGTTTGCTAACAGTGAAGCTATTAAAATGCAAATATTTACCATTTATTAACCATTGTTCTAATAAACAAGCTTTAACTCGTTTGACTAAAACTGTTACTCGTCCTGTTTTTATATGATTTGACTGTAGCACAGTGACAAGCTGACACTTGTCAGTGTCTCAGTGAGCCCCAAATTAATACATGTGATTCAGCAGTCAAACAAAAAAGCAAGCAAGAAAGCAAAAACTTTCCCACGTTGCTTGTCTGTGTTTATTGTGCTATGGTGTGTTGATATCTGTGCATTCCTGTATTATCCTTTTGTGTTACACATTTCGATGTTTTTTTCCTCGCTACCTAGCCTGACCTGTCTCCCCAATGTGATGTTTGTGTATTGTATGTACGGTCGGCAAGGTCTGTCATCTCGGTTGTGGGCAAAAGACCTGCAACTGACAAATAAAGGCTATCTCATCATCATCATCATCATCATCAAAAAAACAAACATAAGACTGGGAAACATTAACATGCAGTCACCACCAGGTGTCATGCTCCTGCCTGAACACTGTAATAGCAGTTAGTAACTTATGGCAAAAGGGGAAGGGTACAGCCTTGCAAAAGTTCACAAATAACCCACCAACCTGAAATTTCTCATTTTTATATTACCCTCTGTAAGCTGGTTAATGTTTTATTAAGCACATGATTTAAACCTGTTTTCTTTCTTTACTTTCCCCCCCTTTTTGTTGTTGTTCTTGTTACTGCCACAGATGTGTGGATGTCCACACATTCTAACGCTGTTTAACTGAAGCGTTTTTACAGCTCATTGTAAAACCTGAATACTACTGTTCTTGGAACTGGTGGGTGGAGGCTCATGCTGCATGACAACAGGGTTCACGATTGTTATGTCGACACATTTTTAAAGCTTGCCCAATGAAGTTAACCCATGCAAAAACAACAGCATATAGGGATTTCTAGTATCATGCCTGCATCCTCTCACTTAGATAGTTTCTCTGATCTTTGATTTTAGAGTGCCAGGAGGTAAAGTAGACCTATCCTAAACATTTGGATACATTTATATATGGCTCTTTTTTTTAAGTGCAGCCTGCTAATTTCTGAAACAGATAATAAATCACGTTTTGTAGGCTATTATGTCCAACTTTCAACAATAAAAGTGTGATATTATATTATAAGTAATAACAACAGAATAATTAGGTCACAAAGAGACACAAGGGCAGCTTTTACAAGAGGGGAATAGTCAACAGGGGTAATTTACACCTGACCTGACTTTTCATTATATGTTAATTTTCTACCCATCCAGCTGGCTATGCTATTTATTCTGATTACTGCTTGCCTTTCATGTAGCATCGATGTGGTGAAGTAGCTACTCCAATTTCGTTGTACTATTGTATAAAGTGTGACTGTGCAATGACAATAAAGAGTTAAAGTTAATATATACTGAGTAAAACAATACCAGTGGTTGAATATATTTCAAACTGACTACAGCATGTGTCATGACTACCTGTAAGCTCCACCTATTAAAGGCACAGGCAAACAAAAGGTACGTAAAGCGGTTTGTTTACTTTTACCCATCCCTGGTCGATCACCTCAGAAAGCCACACTCTGACAACCGATTGGTTCGCGGTGCACTCTTTCCCCCAATCACCGAGCCTCTCTAGCTCCGCCCGCCACATCACTAGCATGGCGGCACGTAGAGCAGGAATTCCGCCTATGCGACGATGACAGCGTCGCTGAAGAGATAACAGCAGTAATGACTGTTGTACGATAGTGCAGGTCTGTTGCCCAGCAACATAAACCCCAGTTACTCTAAGGGTCAGCTAACCTGGTGCGAGCGGCTGGGCAGCAGCAGCCTCTCTGACAGACTTGACAAGACTGCGGATGAAGCCAAGTTTGTGCCCTGATGCTCTGAGCTGGACCGGTGCCTTTACTCCGCTTCAAGTCCTCGTCTGGAAGCTCATTCCTGCCGAATTGTTCTAGAAAGATGGATCTTCTCAGTGTGCTGCATTTCGACGAACTTTCTCATGGACTGGCAAACTTGTCCATGTTTCCTTTCTTTGACATGGCGCATTATATCGTCTCTGTCATGGCTCTGAGGGAGCAGCCAGGTGAGTGTTTACGGGACGTTGACGATTCTAGTTCCTGCCAAGTTTACTCTGTGAAGTGGCTTTTTTCTTTCTGTTAACTTTGTTTGGCTGAAGTTTGTAATATCAGGCCTCCAGCCATCCTGTTTAAAGTTTACCTGACTGCGTGGCACGTCGGTGGGGAATGGGGCTGTTTCGAAAAAGGAAAAGTTTTCCAGGTTCTTCACATTGAAAACAACGCACAAATAGCCCGCACGTGCTGCTTAAATGTGTTTATATAGCCTCGTTTCATAGGACTCATAAAACATTTACGATGTCATGTGCTTATTTGCATATTTCCTAGCTGAAGTGGTTCTTAATATGTCACTGGGTTCAGATCTGAGCCACTTAGTCTAATTTTTTAAAGTGCTTCTTTGCTGTTTTTACTGGTAATATTTCACATTAAACTAAATAGTATTTTGTTATGCAAAATCAGACACGCTGTAGGCATCCGCTTTGCTTCTGCAAAGTTGCAAGCGTTTTTACAGATTATAAATTATTTATCAGTATTGTAAAACATAACAGCTGTTAATTTGTGGGTTAATTGGCACGCAGCATAATCTGAACCTTAATTGGATAAGTTTGCATATAAATAGTGCTGCCACATATAGAAGTGCACTGCATCCAATTGAATTGATAAATTATGCAGTTAATAAATTAAAAAATTGCTATGGCTGAATTACTGGACCTTACTATTAACTTCTTTACATAGACTGATTGTTTTGGGCCAGACCAGGTGATGAGTTTGAACCATATCATGGTATGTTGTTCAGAAAATGCACAGATTAATGAATTCAAGCAAACTATAGCCAGAAGCATAATCAAACTCAGAACAGTCCGAGTTAGGCATGTGAAGAGCTTTGTTCAGTTTAAGTATTCAGATCTGTTAAGTTTAAGTAGTAATACTAATGGATAAATTCCACTCAAATAAACAAGGTCCTGCATTCAAAGGGACTGTCCAATCAGCTAACTTTACTGTCAGTGGCCTTTGCTGTTAGCAAGGGTGGAGCTACTTCATATTGTGTGGTCTTTTAATCTATGGACCCATATGCTGACTGAACATCAGCAACAGCCATTATCAGTCTTTCTGGCAAATATCAGCCTATTAGCACAAAGCTAATGTTCACAAATAGAGGCCTGTTTATATGCTGCGTCACATCAGCTTTTCATTGATTTTCAGCTACTTGCTTTAATGAGTACACTTGTTTTTCTAGATAATGAAGATTTCTTAGTTTCTGTCAAAAATCAATGATAAAAAATATTGGTATCAACTCAGAATTTCACAGTACGTCCACCCCTTTACCTGCTGGTTACCTCTCACTTTACCATACTCATTTAGCATACTGGTGTTCTGCGGATGCTTTGCAGCGCATATTCAGAGGATTTTAAACACAGCACAAAAGATTACTGGCTTTCCTTTTCCCTCACTGGAAGAGATTGCAAAAGCGAGATATATTTCAAGAAGCCTTAAAAATGAATAGGGACTCTTTTTCACCCTGGACCCTTGCTGTTTGACCTGTTGCCCTCTGGTAGACACTACAGAGTCATCAAAACAAGGGTAAACAGATTGCAGAGTGGTTTTTAGCCTAGTGCAATCATGGCTGTAAATCAAACATTTATTGCGGTGCATCATGGTACTTTTTATTTAACCCTTGACACCTTTATATTCATAATTATTTATTACCTTCTGCACCGTGAGAACAACTCTGTTTGATGGTGTGATTGGTTTGTTTTCATACTGTGTGATATTTTTTTTGAGGAACTTGGAAAAGTGGCAACTTACTTTTGGTGTTGGAGCCTCATGAGTCATTACTTGTTTATCTCAGGAAAGCAAAAGCAATTAAGCTCTCCCCACAGCCTCAGTATAAACCTTTTAGTTCTGTCGTCTGCAGTCTGTCATTGTAGCAGTAGTTAGAGATCATCGTCACAAAAGTTTAAAAGCCCAATGCTTTATCTGTGTCACAGCCTATTGTATGAGCTAAGACCAAGGTTGGACACGAGCCATGTTATGTCACCAAGATAGTGGCTATGGAGACAGGTGGACTTTAACTGCACAGAGAGTTGACTCAAGCACGTGGACAGTCCATTGTAGTCCCCCTGCTGTAGGTCTACGGGCTATTTTTGAACTTGCCTTGCAAAGCATCTGAGCTACTGTGACCTTTTTAACCCTGTGTCCTCTACTCCGGTCTGTTTGTCTCTGGCTGGCCGAAAGAATCACAGGGAGCGACAGTGTTGACAACACCGTTTGCAAAATTCTCATGTCGGTCGTTGCTTGTTCGCTCACTTCATGTTAGTTTGGTGACAATCAGTGACTTGCTTAACAAACAAACAAAAGGTCACTGAGAGAATGGCCGAGAGCAGATTTAAATCTCTGGGTCATTTAAAAAGAAACAGTAAACTCTGTCAAGGCAGAAAAAAAAACAGAGGGCCCCCCAAAAAGGAAAGGAATGCCATAAACCATTCAACCCTCCTTCGCTAGTCTCTTTCCTCTTTTCTCTTTCCTCTATGTCAAATCCACCTTCGTGCTGTGCAGTGGTGGGGCGGCTCCAGATGTTCTCAACCGTTAGCAAGAAGAAAAACAAGTTTCAGTTCAGCTTAATTGCACGTTAGACACACATATTGTACAAACGAGTATTTTGAAGGCGCTTGTCTGTTCTACCCCCTGTGTTTATGCCATTACGGAGTTATTTTAAGCTCCTTTATAAACACTGCTGAGAGTGGAGTGTGAGGAAAACGGAAGGACGGGGACAAGGAAGGAGAGCAGTGGTTATATGTCAATCAGTGGGCCTCTCTTTAAGCCAGAGACAAGCAGAGGTGTTTTTTTTTTTTTTTGGGTATTTAAAGCTAGCTATAATTATGCTGTCCACAGAGGGAGGAAGAAGAAGACTTGTAGATTTGCATATTAAGAGGAATGAAAAAAACAGTTTCCGTGTTAGATAATGCTGTGTTTGGTCTGTATATTTGTTAGATGTTATCCTGGTTAAAACGGAAAGACTTTTGTTAGACTGCTGCTGCGGAACAGGTGAACTGCAAGAGAGAAAAGAAGGAAGGAAGACATCTGCATTTCTCAAATTTGACTTGTAAATCCACTTCCTTCCAATGCAAAACCAGAGGAAGGCATTTTGCATGTCAGAGCACTCTAAGCAGTGCATTTATATTTCAGCGGAAATGGTATTTTTTTTCTGTTGTTTGCTTCTTCATCGACCTTTAGATGTCATAATGTTTTATGAATTGATCTCCCTCCATCTTTAATCTCTCTGCGACCCATCGGGAACACACACTGACTACAGCAGTTTGCTTTGCTGTGGAGCTAAAGGTGATGACAGTGCAACAGTGTTTACTGTGTAAGCAGTGTGGTGCATTGGTAAACTCTGCACTGTAACAACCACAACAACAAAAAGCAGTGTCGAGGGTTTAGGCTGGGGGCTATCACAGAGAACAGGATGTAAATAACTGTCACGATGTCAGACTTTTTTTTTTTAAATTGCTGTTCCCCACTGAGATTTTTATTTACCCTCCCCAGCATCGTTTTAACCACATGAGGTGTGTTACATAAGATTTCTTGAGCGCAATCATGGAAAAAAGAAATCATAGTATTACACAGTGATGGCTGAAATCTGCTGACACTGAGCTGCAGCCACTTTATAGTGTATTCCTCACTCCATTTGTTTATTTGTCTGTGGCATGCTGGAACCCACACTTAGTTGTGAGGAAAAGTGAAGTTAACATACCTTTTTCCATCTGTTTTCTAATGCATGTGACTTTAACATGTTTAAGCATAAGATTACAACTGTGGTCAAAAATTTACATCCACTCATTGTGGGCACAAATGTCATTGTAATTTAGATTTATCTATTCCGAAACCAGCTCTGATTTGTGTTTAGAATCGTTGTTCTGTTGGAACACCCAATTGTGTCAAAGTTACAAGTTAAAGAATGTGAAGGTTATCCTTCTGTTCCATTATTCCAACCACTTTATGAAATGTACCAGTACCACTTGACTACCAGTACCACAGCCCAGAGTATGATGCTACTACAACCATGCTTGACAGCAGGTATGTTGTTCTTTTCACTCACAATTATTTCTCCAATCATACATCTTGTCATTGTGGCCAAAAAGCTCAATCTTTCTCCAGAACACATTTGGCTCATCAATGTGGGAAGCTGCAAATTTCAGTCAAGCTGAAAGGTTTCAGTTTTGTTGCCAAGGTTTCTTTCTTGGTCAGCATCCTCTCAGTTTATGGTGATGTAAAACTCACTTTGCAGTGATGCTGGTATTCCAGCAGTTTCCAGTTCATGGCAGGCTTCAGCCTCTGTGTTCATGTATTGTTCCCGAGCATCCTAACTAATTTCCTCCCATCTGAGGCTGACAGTTTGCGTCTTCTTTCAGACCTTGGCAAACTGGTGACGCATCTGAGCGACCGGATGACCATCCTGCAATCTGTAGTTTTTTTAGAAATGGTCCATAAAGATTCTTGAATGGCCTTCTATACTAAAAAGCTGGGGCTGTGCCAAGGAAAACAAGTCATTCATTAAAGTCATACATCTGTGTACCTGCTTGTTTTTTGTGACCACAAAACTAGTCAGAGGAGACAGTCCACCAACTATGCATCAGCCCAGGCAGTGGACCTCAAATAAGTATAATAGGATTGATCACTCGGCCGTCTGGTCTCCAGCTGTCTGTGTTTGCAACGGAGTATAATTTCAGTTTTATACAAAGACATATCAGTGAAT
Organism: Rhamphochromis longiceps; assembly: GCF_057381845.1. Classification (NCBI taxonomy): domain Eukaryota; kingdom Metazoa; phylum Chordata; class Actinopteri; order Cichliformes; family Cichlidae; genus Rhamphochromis; species Rhamphochromis longiceps. The sequence goes on from NC_140563.1 coordinate 49,041,773, forward strand.
AAGCTCCTTTAGTACTGGCTGCTTACCTGTTGTATCTTTATGCCAGGTGCGTTTCTATTCGTATATGTGATATCTCAGTGCAGGAGGAAGTCCAGGTGAAATTTAAAACTTACTGTATTCAGTGTTGAGTTTTACCCGTGACTCATGCAAGCAATTAGTGAGATGCTATCCTGCATTTACTAACAGGTTCATGTGTCTGCTACCAGACACATCAGCTTTCACATTTTCCTCCACTGCAAATTGTCTCATGTAGAAACTTTGAACTCATTTTAAAGTTTTTTTTTTTTTCTTTCTAAGGAACTGCCACTCTATAGAAAGTTAAACAGTGAACAACTCAGACGTGAGGCCGAGGGAGGCTACATAGGAAGCAGCTTTAAATCCTCCTGGTTTACCAATCTCACTCCAAGAGTCTTTAATCTTTCTGTAATCCCCAGATTACCATTTTGGTCCTGTGTTTGGCCACACTGACTAAGGGCAGGTAACACAAGGACTGACTAAGAGCTACCTGTCTTAATTTCAAAACATATGTATATTCCTTGGCAGCATTAATTTTGGTTGAGGCAGACAAGGCATTGCAGGATTGTATTAGAGTATGTCAGAAAAAGTACTGCATGAAATGTGTGTATCTCATTGATATTGTAGCATAAAAACATATTAGCAGTTCAGGCCACCCATGATGAAGTCCACCTTTTAAAAGAGAGATCTAATGACATCAGTGCCTACACTGATTGCTACACTACTTAAGTTTAGCTCTCCACGCCACAACAGTGGATTTAAAAAAACAAGACAAACAAACAGTCAAGGTATGATTGAAGTGTACACTTGCAGCTTTAATTCAAGGGGTTTTAACAAACGTAGTGTATTAACACTTTAGGAATTACAGCCTTTTTATACAGCCTCCTATTTTCAGAAACTCAAAAGTAAATTGACAGTTGACTGACAAGTAGTTTCATGGCCAGGTGAGGCCTGTTCACTTTATTATTTCATGTCAAATTAAGGTAATGAATGAAATGGAATGGATTCCAAGTATTCAACTTGCATTTGGTATTGCTTCACTGAAACTCTCAATAATAGGTCCCAAGAAATGGTGACACAAGTAAAGGAGCCCATTATTAGACTGAAAGACCAAAATAAACCTATTAGAGAGATAACATTAGGAGTGGCCAAATCAGTAATCTGTGACTCCTTCTTTCCTCCTAAGAAAATTCCCCACATAGCATCTATACAAGTCCATAGTAGTATCGAGGAAGCAGGCGTATCATTGTTGTTTAAGTCGACAGTATAGAGACGCCCTCATGAATGTAAATGGAGAAGGTTTACAACAAGGTTACTGTGGTTGGCACAGAACATGGAACAGGAAGTTCTTTCAGATGTTTTCTAGACTTAGCTAGAAAACATCTGAAAGAGGCTGTACATGTCTCAAAGAATTGTTTTGACAGATGAAACCAAGATGAACTTGTACCAGAATGATAGGAGGAGGAAAAAGAATGAGAAGGGGAGAAACAGCCCTTGATCTGAAGCATACACGTCATCTGTCAAAGTTATGGCATGTATTTCAACCAGTGGTTGATGATGTGACTGCTGATAGAAATAGCAGGATAAATTCTGAAGTCCACAGGGCTATACTCGCCGCTCACATTTAACCAAATGCTGCAAATATCAGCTCTTCACTTCATTTAATGGATAATGAGGCAAAGCATACCACAAGAGAAGCCCAAGAATTTTTCAAGGTAAAGAATTGTGATTCTTCAAGGCTAAGCCAGTCACCTGACCTCAGCCTAATAGAGCAGCTTTTCAATGATTAAATACAAAACTGCATGGAGACAGAACCACAAACAAGCAGCAACTACAGGCCGCTGCAGTAAAGGCCGGGCACATCTAAAGGCCACTACCGCTCGAATTAAAGCTTAAATCCTGCACTTGAATCATATTGATTGTTTGATTTTAAAATCCGCTGGTATAACAACATCTACACCTGAAGGTCTTAATAGAAAGCAGCTTCCTTGCTAATTCATGCTTAACAGTCCATTTTGTCTTTTGAGTCTTGGCCGATCCTGTCATGTAGATGTTGTGTAAATGGTTTCAGTCACTCATACTGCAGCTGTGATTGACAAATAGACTGAACAAAGAAAAGGAGCTATCTGTGAACCTCAAACAATGTCTATGAAAGAGTATCAAACTCCATTATGTTCCAGTTATCTGTTATCTTCAAATTGAACTGGTTTATGTATCAAGTTAAGCCCAGTGTAAACGACATCTTACTCATTCACAGTGCTAGTCTCTTTATTCTAAGAACCTGCCCAATAATAGTGATCATTTATGTTTATTGTTCTTTATTATCCATTTTTGCTGTTGTGCAGGAGCTCTCGAGGTGTCCAGAGTCAGCCCCTTAGCCTGCTGGTTCAGCTCCATGCTCTTCTGTTTTGGGGGAGCGGTGCTGTCGGGGATCATGCTGGCAGAGCCACCAGTCGCTCCTTTGTCCAACAGCACCGGTGTTCTCCTTGCTTCAGTCATATGGTAAATATCTGATGGTTGAAATATCTAAAGCTGGAAAAATAAGGTGTGTAGATTGTAGTAAAGAAAGAGGCAGAGGGGTTTGAATTAGTGAATAATAGATAAATAAAGTCATTATCCAAGTTTTCCAAATGTGGAAGAAATAGAGACGTTTTCAAAGAGTGTATGTATCTAAATAAGTCTTTGGCCCCCTCTGCTGGTGGCTTGTATTATTACACCTGTCTCACAAACAATTTACAACACCCCCTGCTGGTGAATGTAGGTACTTGACAAAGACCTGAGGGTAATGCTGTCAAAATCACCTTGAGCCTTGTTTAGTGGCCATGTCATTGAAATGTGCATGTGTCCACGTGTTAAATGAGCCTTGTGTGTCTCTATTAGGTACTTGGTGTTTTACTGCCCCATGGACCTGGTGTATGCATGTGCATCGCCGCTGCCCCTCAGACTGGTGCTGTCAGGGATGAAGGAAGTGACGAGGACGTGGAAGGTCCTTGGAGGGGTGACTCAGGCTCACAGCAAATACAAGGACGGCCTTCTTGTTATGATTGCCATCGGATGGGCTAGAGGTCAGTAGGTATGAGTGTGACGGGGCTTCTTTTTTTTTTTTGCATGTTAGGGCTTTCAAGTAACCATAAAATATTTGAATATTTAACACACACATTTTACATATTAATGCGTAGCAACCATATATCTCTTTACTCTCCCTACCAGGTGCTGGAGGTGGTCTGATAAGTAATTTTGAGCAGCTTGTTCGAGGAGTGTGGAAACCAGAGACAAATGAGCTCCTCAAAATGTCTTAGTAAGCCTCACACAGACTCTCGAATATCGATTTTATGATATTTTTGTGGTCATAAAATGTAATTTTTAATGCACATTAAGTATATTGTCCTATCTTGACTGTAATTTGTTATATTAATGCTATACTATATACCAGGCAAGCAATTTTTTTTTTTTTTCCATGGTCCCTTGTAGCTTTTCAACAAGTCATACAGAAATTAAAGTGGCATCAATCCCTCTCACTTTACCCGCAGTAATAACATAAACATGAGCATAAACATGAGGGTAATTTCCAGACTTTCCACACTATTCAACCATGCTGAAGATGCAGTTTATGCAACTGGAAGCCTGACACATCTAAAGTTAACAACATGCCCTGGTTTATTTGTGCATACAAGATGTGATTTATTTCAGTTGTATGTATATACTTATCTTCTATTTTTCAGTTTTTGTTAGGATTTATCTTTTTTCTCTGCTTTTCTCTTTAGTCCCACAAAGATTACCCTGATCGGGGCGGTGTTGTTCGCTCTGCAGCAGACACACTACCTGCCTCTCCAGAAGCACCACCTGATGTTCATTTACACCGTCTTTATTGTTGTCAACAAGGTCAGTCTGGTGCCAAACCTGGACTCCAAACCTGAACCTATGAGTAGGCTATAACTCAAGATTGTAGTAATTTGGAAAATTCCAAAGAAAGGAGGTCTATTTTTGATCAGTTTAGCTTGACTACTTGCAGCAAAAGAAATGAATAAATGCCACTCTTGTTATTAAGTTAAAACTTGGGTATAGCAAAGGTTTTAGTGCCACAGCTTCCTCCCAAATCGGTGCTATCGTGTCTTCTAAATGACCTTTCTCGCTCTGCTTTTTTTGAAGTTTTCGCCGTGGTGACTCACATTAGTACGGTATTACCCGTAGGGCTGGGGCTTTTGCATCATTTTCATCAGCTTGCATCATCCACTTTTCTCTACTCTGGGAAACTTGTGCTCTTGACTGAGACACAGATAAATCTAAGACGTCTTCTTTCAACTCTCATTCTGTTAGCTCCCTCTGACTCTGATCTGTCAAATTAACAGCAAACAGTTTCATCACGTTTAAGAGCTGTGTCCAGGCCTGCTGTTTGTTATTTTGGGTTCTCGGTGTTGCGGATGTTCGCTTTTATTCCCAAATGAAAAGTAAATGCTCATAAATTTACTTTGTGTGAGATGGACTACAGTTGTTCAGCTTTCTATGAAAGGTGACAATTTGTTGTCTATAATAAGCTGAAATCTTTTCTTTCTTCTTATTTGCTTTTTGATTTGACCTCATTGGTGCAACGCTGCAGTCACGAGCAGTGGTCAGAGACCACACCAGCATTGTTGTGACTGTGTGATGAACTTGCTAGCTTGTTATCTTTTGAAATGGTTACTTTGAAGATGGGGATCAGTTCTGCTGCGACCGCTTGCACTCAGTTGCCATCTTCAAAGTGGCTTTGGTGCGGTAATACCTAACTTGACCTCATAATTTTGAAACAGAAGTTAAAACACCTTCATAAATATGTGCTCTGCAACATTGGTTTTATATATGAATATAACCAGCATGCAATGACAGATCATAGACAGGTTATGCTCATCGGGGCTGCTGAGCGTAACTGGACCAACTCAGCTTCTAAATTAGACGGCAGCTGTTTGCAAACCTTGTCTCAGAGTGATTGCAGTCACTATCAGTCAGACTACAGTTGGAGGACATGTGCAATCAGCTTGCAAATTGATCACTCACATGTGCGCCTTTCCCACTAACACCCACTCAGCTTGGCTCAACGTGGTTTTCATTTACAATTAAGTGCCACCTCAATGTGGGTGGGGTTGTTAGAACAAGGCAGCCCAAATTTCCTGTAACGTTATTTGTATGATGCAAACACGACACAACAATGAAGGGCATTGAGGCGATGGTATACCTACCGCTAAACCGATGTTACAGGTACGCAGTAGGTCATTGGACCACGATGTTGGTTTGTGTGTGGGCATTTCCTTCGTTGTCAGGTCACTTGGACACCAGGCTGAGTAGGTATTTAAAAAAAAAAAAGAAGTATCTGGTACCAGGCACTACTACCTAATGGGAAACCCCAAGACTGAGTTAAGCCAAGTAGGTACAAGTGAAAAAGAGGCTAAGGTCACCGCTACTACTTGCAGTCAGTCTCTGACAGCAAAGGAAATCAATATTTATACATATGTTTAAAAATGTGTATACATGTGGGCTTTTGATCTCTATATTTGCCAACTAGTAACGCCCTGTTACTAGTTGGTGTGCCTATTGGGTGATGCAGAAATTAACACTGTTTCTTGATATGAGACCAAGGCGGAGACACATGACAGTAATGGGGGAGCATTTGTAAATAGGAGGTTTGTGTAATGATGCCGATTGGCATATCTGTCCCACACTAGATATGTCAATCCATCCATTATGGCAAGCTCTGAAAATACAGGAGCAACCGAGAGTACCAAGCTAGCCGGGGAGCATAGAGAAGTTCCTGCTGTGGCTGAGGGAACTATAAGAGCAAGGTTTCAAGTAAAGCGATAGAAGTAGCCATGTGATCCATTCATTATTTTAAAAAATGGTCATTATAGCTGATTTCAGGACATCTGCTCTGTTGAAGGACAATTTATTCTCTCCCAAATGTCATTAAATGTCTCATCCTTTTCTAAATTTTTCACACATGTATTGACGCATGTATGTTTTGCTCTGTAGTCAAGGATGATGCTGACGGGCTCCTCCACCTCACCCTTTGCCACCATCGAGTCAGCCCTCTATAAGACCCTCTTCGCTGGCTACTCGCCTTATGCCGCCCTCACCAGTGAGGTGAAGAGCGCTTGCATCGATAATAGCAGCATGAACAAGACAACCACCGCCACCAAAGAGTCTGGTGAGAATGGATCGTCGGGGCAGCAAACCCCAACTTCTCCAGCCACGGGACAGAGCAGCTCGCTCGAAGCCAAAGAGGAGTCACCGAACGCCGCGGCAACAAACTGCAAAAAGACCAACTAGTCAGCCTTCGCCCTGTAGCGCCTTTTCACCTCTAAGCAGGGCTGGAGTCATTTATGATTCACACATTTCAAGTCAGGAGTTCACTTTAACTTTATTTTTCCATTTTGTCTTTTGTGCAGGGACACGCTTATTGTTCTTCAGGCTAAAAGGCCATGTTTCTTTTTCTCTAAACGATTTCTTTTGCATTTCTTAGAAAGTGATTTCAAGCTGGCTGCTGAAAAGGAATTTCAATAAAAGCCAACTCCAGCAAAAGCCCTGCACCTTATATTCTGGGATAATCACCACATCCTTAAAGTACTGTAATGCTTTTCCTGCTGTTGGATATGAACATCAAACTATCTCTGGGCTGTAGCTTAATTTTTGAAATATATATTTATAATGGGAACAATCAATTTCAGGGGTTTTGGGGACCAGTGCTGTGCACCTGCTGATCTACGAATGTACTTCATTCCTCTCTGTATATATTCTGCTTCGTGTAAATGCTAAATTTCTTACTCTGAAGTGGTTACATTTTTTTAAGGAAAAAAGAAAAGAAATTCTATTCTATGAGATCCAGAGATTTTATTTTATTTATACATAATGATTTCACTCTTGAATGTGTAACATTTTGAAATGGAGGACCGTTTTATTCAGTCACTCTGGCGAATGCTTTGAATGGTGATTGAAAGCATGAGAATAAACAGGTTTGAATGCATGTGATTTCCTGCCTATGGTGTTATTGTACTGCTCAGTGAACACGAGTGCACTTGGGTTTAAATTGCCAAACATATCAGTAGTTACATTTTAAAATGTGTCTATCCTTGAAAGAATCTTCTCCTTATTAATGCAGCTCTCTTAGCTACATTTGTTCAGCTTCATGTGTCAAAGGAAAAAAAATTAATGACTACTTTTAGCTTCTTGTAAGTTGATACAAAGCAGCGCAACGTCTAGAAGTAACCTCCACTATAGGCTGAAACATTGCATCAGTTTATCATCAGCACCTGATTGATACCTCAGCCTCTTTAAAAAGCTGCTGGAGAGAGATCCCCCCACCCCCCGAAATCCCCGCCTCCCAAAGTTCTCATCTATGTAACCTCAGACAGCAAAGAACCCCCCTGTGAATACAAATTAAAAACAGAGGGTGGGTGTCAAAGAGAAAAGAGAAGCTGTTCAAAGGCGATCAAAAGCGATACTGGTTGAGATGATGTACCTGCCTTTAAAAAAACGCCTCAAGTCCACTGATGTCAGACGTGTGCGTGTCAATTACGGGCTCGTAGCTTGAGGTGTTTGTTGCAAAAAACTGCTTTGTGTTGCTTTCTGACTCTAATGGTGAACTGCGTGACCTGGAAAACGGAAAGACATGTTAATAAGCCTCTGTTATTCCCTGTGATGGCTGTTATGGTAAGAAGGCAGGTGACACGGCAACAGCTCAGAGCCTGAATGGTCCCAGACAATTCTCTTAATGAGGTCCAGACCTGTATGACCCTCCCCCCACCCACCACATTTACTCACTGAACTGAGCAGGCCCTCCTCTACTCCCAAGCCCCGACTTATTTCTCCACGACCCTTCGCACCGTTTTCTCCACCTGCCTCCATTCTGCCTCTATTTAATGTGTCAGGTGCAGGAAATTAATCCTTAAACGGTTTCCCACAGGCTGTCTTCCACACACACACACTGTGTACACATTGACCTTCATGACTCATGAACCTGAATGCGATAAGGATTCAGCGCACTATACCTCAGAAATATTTTCTTTCTAAATGCGCTACAGAAACACGATTATGTAACAAGACGCAATGTGAGGATACTGTAAGCCCAAACATTCCTATACACATTTGATTTTGAGGAACAGTCCAAGGCCACGGGGCACACACAAAGACCTAAATGTCTTTCTATTATTTCATTTTGATATAAAACAGTATGCTGAGATTTTTAGTTTTTAGGTTACTTGGCACCTTTAAATAACTCTTCACTCTTGTATTTCCTGGACTCCCCTCTTTAGAATTTATTCTTTGCTTTTTTCTTTTTTTAATGGATCTAACCTCCATCCTAACTTATAGTTACTCACACAATAGTGGATTTATAAAAAGTGTAATGGTACCACTGTAATTAACATTATAAAGACCCTTTTATTTGTAGCATGTGTCTCCAACCCCCATGAAGGCTTTATAAGCACTCAACATTACATTACAGCCTTTTGGATGAAAGGTGCAGGACGAGGTAGTGAACACTTGGTGGCGTGAGGAGGCGTCATCTCTGATGGCTTGATGCCTGGGAACTGACAGGTTGGCCAGCAGCTGCAGGCAAGAAAGGATAGGGACAGGAGGGAACCCTCTTTGCAGAGCCAATGGTGGCTGCTTGCATGTGAGGGTGTGTGGTCTGGTTTAGCCGTGCTTGTGAGGAACATGAGTAGATGGTTCACTAATCTTTTGGGGACATTTTGTATGCTGGGGACATTGTGGATCGACAAAAACGCTAAATCCAAAGACATCGTCTGTTGGATGACCCAAGTCTTCAAAATTATTTTCTCGGTGTTTTTAAGGTCAAATGAGATTTTCAGAGAAATGTCCTCTCATGTGTAACAAACCAGCTGACTTGCATTCACAGCATGTGTGTGTGTGTGTGTGTGTGTGTGACATGTGGAGTGGCAACAAAGGCTGAGTCCATCAAAAAAAAAAAAAGGCACAAAGAGCTTTAGGGCACAAACACTCACACACGTGCATACCTAAAAACACACACACACACAAGCACCCACCCACACAGAAACACACACTTACCAAACCCCTTCAATGTCCAGGATTCTTTGTTTTTCTTTCTTTCTCCACAGAAAATAACATAACCCACATACACACACACACAATCACAACTCTGCTGTCAGTGCGAGTGCATAGTCCAAATTTTAGTCACTTTGTTATAGGGCCTAAATACTGGGCAGGGCCTTCTTTAGCTCTCAAACATCTCTTCACGGCATGTATTCCAAAGAGACAGTCACCCTACTACAACGAAAGCGTTCCTGAAAATTGGTTGGCTGCATGTTCATGCAATGAATCTCCTGTTCCTGCACATCCCACAGGTGTGCTATTGGATTCAGATCTGGTGAGTGGAGAAGTTCCTGAAGCACACTGAACGCGTTGTTGTGTTCATTAAACTGACTCTTGCTTTGCATTTGGTGCATTTTCACAGTGGAAGTAACCAGAACTGCAGGCCATAACATAGTCAGCAACAATGTGAGCCTGTAGCATCTGATCACTGGGTGGTCCAAAGTATGCAGAGAAAACATACCAACCTCAACTATTGACACAAGGTTAGCTGGGTCCATAGATTTATATTGTTCATGTCAAATTCTGAGGCTACCATCTACATGCCTGAGTAGAAAGATTCCTCAGCCCGAGCTACCTTTTTTATTTTTTTTCATCTTCAACTGTCCAGTAAGGTTAAGCTTATTCCCACTGAAGCCTCAGATTTCTGTTTTTGGCTGACCGCAGAGGAACCCAGTGTTGTCTTTTGCTGTTGCAGCTGTGCTGCGCTGCAATGCTGTCCTGTTCACCAGAGTTTTAAAAAAAGTAGTTATCTAGAGGCTTTCTGTTAGCTGTTAGCGTCGGCCATTCTCCTGTGACTCCTCTCATCAAAAAAGTATTTCCTTCTGCAGAACTGGAGGTTTTTTTCTTTTGTTTGTTTGGTTTGACTCATTTGGTGATTGGACAGTTAAATAATTTAATAGGTATAGAGGTGTTCTAGATTTCTGAGATAGCAATTAATGGGTATTGTGCCCTACCACATTGTATGCTCTAAAATAGGTGTGAAAGTGCTAAACTTGTGCCAGCCTTTTGGCTTATGGCTGTGCACCTGCTCCGACTCGGTGGTGCCTTAATCTGTTGTTACACGCTGCAGATTGTTTGGCCTCTCAGTCTCGCACTGATATGATTGTGTTCGTGCATTTATATAGGTGCTTCATAGCAGCAAAGACATTAATTAGTTTTCACTGACATCTTCTTTCTCTTGGGATTTTCCTTCTTAAGCAATCAAAGTCAGAGTTCTTAAAACCAAAGTTTTAAAGACAAATTACTCGGCGGGTGATGCAATCAAACTCATTATCTCTTCAGATGAGATGAGATGAAAGTAGGGAGAGAAGTGTTTGGGACCACACAGGAAAAGACTCAGGGAAAGAAAGAGAAAGGCATATAGAAGGCAAGAAATTAATAAGTAAAGAAGGAGGAAGATGTGTGGACTGTATAGAAATGAGGCGTCACATCATGAGATCTCTTTTTTTCTGCTTCTCTCTCTCTCACACGGACACACTCACAAGCAAACAGAGAGGTCTCTTCATGGCGCTCTCACTTAACGCCAAATGGCCTATGTCTACAGCTATTCAAGATCTGACTTGTAAAGAACAGCTGCAAGGAGAATGCCAAAAAATGAAGCTACTGTAATGTGACTAGCATGCTGGCTCTGTGTGTGTGTGTGTGTGTGTGTGTGTGTGTTTGTGTGTAACACAGTGAAAAACAGAAACATCTGAGACAGGGTTACTTTATTAAGCTGATCGTTTATTTTTATTTATTTTTTGGCATATAAGTATAATGAAAGCAATGCTGAGATTAGCATTTTAAAAGTTTAAAGTTTATACCCTATTTATGCTGCACTAACCTCATTTGCCCCCTTCTGTTTTAGCATTTCAATGTATTACAACAAACACGAACGAACGGTATTAACATTTTTTCTATAAAATATTGGTGCATAGTCCAAACAATATTCTCAAGAATCCAGATTTTAAGCTTTATATAATTGGTATAGTTGGTAATATCTTTGGTGTGACCACCTTTATTCTACATCACAGTTTGAACTCTCTGAGGCAAGCTTTCTTGTAATTTCTTTAAGTAGTCTTCAGGAGTAGCTCTCCAGGCTTCTTGATGACAGTCAAAGCTTTTCTTTGGATGTTGGCTGCTTTTTGTTGTTGTTCTGCTCTTTGTCAAGATAATGCAACACTGCTACAATAACATTAAGGTCTGGGCTCTGGATAGGCAAGTACATGACTGATAGTGTTTAGTTGTGTGTTTTTATGTCCAGGTGTGCTGGATTGGCAGCGTGTTTGCGATCACTGTCATGCTGAAAAATGAAGCTAATGCCAGTTGGATGGTTTCCAAATGGTATTGCATCATGCATAAAAAATCTGACTCTACTTTCTTCATTTATAGTTAACTTCAAGTCTGACAAGACATTTAACTCCAGTGGCCGACATGCAGACCCAAACCATGACAGAGTCTCCACCGTGTTTCACACATGACTGCAGACACTCACTGTTTGTGCCTCTCTCCTGACTTTCTCCACACATGTTGATGGCACTTTGAACAAAAGATTTAAATTATCATTTGCATTCATCGCTCCATAAGACCTGTTGCCATATCTCAAACTTTTCTCCCTGTTTGTTTTTTCCTCAGGAATATCTTCTTGACAGCCACTCTTCCACTGAGACCATTTCTGTCGAAACTTTGGCAAACAGACGAATCAACTCAGGGCCAGATGCCTCTCTCAGGTCACTTGTTTTAGTATTTTGGAATGAAAACAGTCTGCTGACACTGAAAGAGAAGTTTTTGTTATGTTTTGTGGCCACATCTGATGCTTCTAAGAAAATAATTTTGACACCTCCCAGTTGACTTGTGCCAGCTTTGTTTCATGAATTTGTGATAAAGTAGTATGGCCATATTCTGGAGGACAGTTTGATGTGAAGTTAAAGTACCTGCTCTGACTGGTATTTCATTTCCAACTTGGTTTTTCTGTTGGAACCTTTGCTCCCATATTGGTTCCTTTTCCTGTTTGGCAACGAGGTGAGCTCGGGGTATACAGTCTTCTTTTGTTCTCCTCTGTATTTCTGTTCACATAAGCACGGCCAGTAGTTGGTACATGGTGAGCTTCAGTCACTCCCCCTCCTCTGTCTTACCTCCTCCTCTTCTTTTCTTCTTTCACCGAGGAAGCAGATGGCGTTTACTGTTGGTTATTTTCCCTTTCATAAAGGACCTACTAGATATTCTTAGCTCAGGGTCTGTTTGGGGTAAATGTGACCTTGCTAGGAAAATGACAGTGGAGTTACCATTGGACAAGTACAACCTGGAGCAGTGTCTTTTGCTTTTTGTTTTTGTTACTGCAGAACAGATCTCCATAAGAGTGTCACCTCACAAAAAAAGAATGACATTTTGTGGTCCAGGTGACGGGATATGTTCATGTCTCATAAAAAAAACCACAAAAAAAAAACCAAACCCCAAACATTTCTCTGGGTTCCCCTTTTACTTCAACATTGTGCATTATTTTCTTCTTCTAATCTGTTGTTAGTCCTCCTCCCTCCTTCCCATCTTCTCTCTCCCTCAACCGCTCTCTCACATCCTGGGGGACCCTCATTTCAACATCATTGCCCCTCCCCTGCTCACCATTTGGTCCCTCCTGTATGCAAAGCAGGTGTCAGCCAGGACAAGGAGGACAGCGACTACCTCACAAAGAAGGCGACAGGGTCTTGGGGGCAAAAATACACACCCATACACACTCTTAACGTGTGCATTCTCCTTCTCTGTCTCTACTTTGCTCGCTCTAGGTCTACATGCATATGCACTTCACACATATGAGCTCCTTTTCTTTCACTTACACTTTCACACACACCAGCACACGCACATGGACGCACACATCTCCTGTGGGCTGGGCTGTGTTGGGACTGGGGACAGGGAGAGCTGGAGCTGTCTGTCTGTCATTAGTATTCCAGCAGGAGGCTCCTGGCCCGGCCAGACATCTGAGCAGAGCAGCCGCAGCAGATAAAGAAGAAGCCATTAATCCACGGAAGATTACCAGGACTGATACTTTATCCCACCGTAATACAGCAATGCAACCAGACTCATTCCATTTACAATGCCGTCAGTGGAAGAAAGAGGGAAGGTGGAGGTAGAAAGGCTATAGGCATGTTCACCTTGTGGATGGAAAGATGGCAAGACACACAGTCAGCCAGTGTCCCTTCTCAAGTCTCATGATTTGAATTTCCTCTTTGATGGGGAAGGGGCTGGACAAATGTGGCAGTGTGTGTGTGTGTGTGTGTGTGTGTGTGTGTGTGTGTGTGTGTGTGTGTGTGTGTGTGTGTGTGTGTGTGTGTGTGTGTGTGTGTGGTCTTGCATTTGATTCGTGAATGTTTCAAATTCAGAATGGGTCACCCCCTCGATCGGTGTGCCGCAGATGGTCACAGTTTCAGAAATCTAAGTTGGTCCAGAGAACAGCTGGCTTTCTATCCTACACCATGCTGTGCCTCTTTAAATCTAATATCCTTAATAAGTGTGTTTGTATGAGTCCGTGTGTGTGTGTGTGTGTGTGCTCAGAAAAAAGCACCAGTGGCCAACTCAGCCACACTGAGTGGCCTTACATCCAAACAGGCTGTCACCTTTTTTTTAAAGGTGAAAGTTCATATTCACAGTTGAAGCTGCAAGTCATGTGATAAGACTATCAGCACAGTCTTGAGAATATGATAGAAGAAAGGCCAGCCAGTGAAGATACAGTGAAACAGAGGAGAGAGGAACAATACAACAGCAGATGCAGGAGATTAGATTGAAGTTAGATTTATACATGCTAACTGATAAAGCCCAGTCATGGTTGGGATTTCCGGATGATAGAACAAAACTAGGCGGAGGAAGAGAAGGGACTGTTGACTCAACAAGCAGTGCTGACAGATGAGCTGAGGAGAGGAGGAGCCAGATAAAGGAGACAAAGAGATCCTGGGCCAGCGAGGAGAAAGCAATGAAACATTCAATAGAGGCAGAAAGAAAGATGAAGGTGCAGGAGGAAAGGAGAGAAATAGTGGGAGCAGAGTGTCCACCATTGGTAGTGTGCTGAGCTCATGTGTCCTGTAAAAATCCAATCCTTCAGACTTGGCAGATAGTGTTACCATGAGAACAGCAGTGGGGTTATTGTGAAGAGAGAGAGAGAAGGAGGAAGTGAAAGAGAGAGAGAGCAAGAGAGACGGGGAAAGGCCAGACTTGCTCCAGCAACCATCTGTTACTCCAGCTTACGCTGGCACCGAGACCGACCTGCCTCTGGAAAGGAATGTAGAAGTCCAACCATGAGAAAGGCTGGAGCAACAAAAAAGCCCAGCACCATGTGGGAGTATTCTTTTATGTGTGAATTAACAAAGATAACTTTCTTTATTTTTTATTTTTATTTATTTTTTTGTTCTTCAACCTTTTTTACAGAACGTGTTAGAACATAAGTGCTTCAGAGTAAGAACAGTCTGTATCTGTAGTAAAAATGTTTTTCCTCTGAAAGTTTTATCATTTTACTGAAGATGGAGGTTTTTTCTTTTCTTGCAGTTTTGCTAGTTTTCTCAATCAGTGAGCAACGGCATTGACAAAAGGAGTTTTTATTATTTGGCATCACAAAAACATGCTATGTCACGATGACAAGTGCATAATAAGGTGCTAATAAGCCACATGTGTTTCCTGCATAAAGGGCTTGTGGTCCGCAGCTGCTGGATGCTTAAGCTCCAGAGCTAGTAGATATGGCCCCAACGTGGCATCAACACAACACACTCTCTGAATGGCTTGTTTTTACTGTTAAAGATTCATCACTCCATAGGACCCGTTGCCACTCATGTTCAGTTCAGATCTTGTGTGGTCTGGTGTATCTCAGCCTTTTCCCTCTGTGTTTTTTTCTCCTTAGGAATATCTTCTTGACAGCCACCTTTCCACTGAAACCATTTCTGTTGATACTTTGGCAAACAGATGAATCAACTCAGGGCCAGATGCCTCTCTCTGGTCATTTGTTTTAGTAAGTTTTTGTTACGTTTCGTGGCCCTAGTTTTATAACGTTAAAGGGAGTTCCTCTATGGCTGGAAGAAGTTTTGACAACAGCCACACCAACCAACGTGCACAGATCTGATGCTTCTAAGAAAATTATTTTGACACCTCTTAGTTTCATGAACTTGTGATAAAGTACTACACCCACATGCTATTTTTTCTATGAAAAGTGCATAAGAAGGTGCTAATAAGCAACATGTCTTTGCTGCTTAAGCATGCAGTTGTTGCATTACTGCAAATATGACCCCAATGTGGCACCAACACCACAGACTCTCTTGAGCGGCTTGTGCTTACTAATAAAGATTGTAGAGAATAAAGATAGTACGACAGCTTCTTCTTCTTCTTCTTGAGAAATCCACCAAAGGCCTATACTCTTATTGCTTGGAAAAAATGGTGATGGCATCTAGATGCTAATAATGATTGGGCCCCTGTTTTTACCAAATAAAATGCTCATACACTTAAGGTACTTGTCTTTTGTGAATTTTAATCTGCTTCTTAAGTCTGATACTATTAACACTTTCCAGGTCTCGCAGGTATTAAATTAAACATCCAGGCATCCACAAAAAAGAGAATTTACAGTGTCTAGCAGAGTTATAAGGAGCTTTAGCATGCTAGCTTCCAACTAAAGATGATGTACCGAGTTCTGTCTTAACTATTTCAAAAATACTGAAATATATAGCTTTGCTGCCACAGAAAACTGAACAGCAATGATGTTTGGAGGGTTACTAAATTTGGGATTGATGACATATAATTGTTTGCTATCTGGTGGCTAGCTATCAAGCTATGGTTAGTCTAATATAAACACATTAGCATAGGAAAGGTATAAAATGAGGGCAAAATTGTTCCTAAAAAAATTCATGTTGAGACTCTATGATGGGGAAAGACAAACGCCATCTCAAAACAGATCAAACGTCAAGAGAAAGTCCAAAAACATCCCACCACTTAGCAAATAAACTTATACAATGTGAGAATGTAATCAAACTATTTATTTTTAGAGGGAAACTTGTAGGAAACACTTGTTTTTATTAAATAAAACAAGAGAGAAATATTAGAACAGGTTAAAAAGACAATTGCCTCAGTTAGTGCAGTAGGAGCTTGGATGTGGAAACAGGACACATTTTTACATCCAAATAAACAGAAAATATTGAAAAGACTAAATTTAATGTGACTGCTCCATTCTACGTCTTTGTAAGTCTAAAGCAGAAGAGCTTCCTTTTCAAAAAAAGATGAACTGCTGGTTATAACTAGTGTTGTGACTGCCAAATGGATCGACAGTGTCTCCTTGGCATGCCCATAAAGGAATAGAGGTCAGCGCTTCTTTTTAAGTCATTAAGCACTCAATAAATATCTGATGTGCCTTGAATTAAAAGTTACTACCTAGACAAATGTCAAGTGCTGTAACCCTTTAATTTCACCTCAAGGATGACTTACATTAATATTCTTAAAGCGGCACAAAAAAACCTTCACTTTTCTTTTAACTTCAAAGAAGATGAGTGGTAATGATAGAGCCCAGAAACTCCAGCGTGATTTCAGTTCTTCCAAGCTCCTGTATTTATAGTCGCGTATTTCCCAGTGGTATATTTCTCACTTTCTCCCACTTGTTTTCAATCATTAATCCTGACTATCTTGGGAACAGATTTTTGCTCATGAGTCACTTCATTTTGTTGCTCTCCCCAGTATCAATATAGAGCCAGACAGCTTATGCATGCAAATACCAACTTGATCCAGATAAGATCAAGTAAAAATGATGATGATTACATGCTTTAAGAAAAAAGCATACCCAGTAGTATCTCACAAGACAGAATGAGTTTGCATGGATATCTTTTATTTGAGTGAAATGTGATTTTAAATCAGCTTCATCAATCAGAATTATCTGTCAGAATTGTGTTTGTTTCTTTTTATAATTCTGAATTTTATTAAATAAAATGTGTCGTCTAATGTAGTGTTGTAGCAGGGATATATCCGTCTTCAGTTCAGTTTCCTATGTAGGGAAAAATAAACAAGAGTTGTTGAAAAGAAATGGTGCTATAGAAATAAAATTCTGATCTGTTCACCTAGAAGTCAAAAGGCCACTGGATGTGAAAAATGAAAAAGAAGTACACTCGTTTTTACTCTACGGTTTTACTTATCAGGACATGACAACAAAAATCATGTCAGCTGGCTTTAAAATGATTTAAACACAACCTCTGATGAACATAATAATAAAACAAGAGAATAGAAACTTTATTTCAACCTAAATTTTAATTCTAATCCAGATAGATTGGAAATCCATCATGTGGAAAACAAGCAGAGAAAAACAAAAGGATTTTTCTAAAGGTTGTTGGTCTGGACTTTGACTGGGGTCATTGCAGCACGTTGACTCTTTGTTATCAGCCATTCTGCTGGTTTAGCCCACCTTTGGCTGTCAGACAGATGGCTTCACATTTGAATCCAGTATGCACTGGTTTACAGAGGAGTTGATGGTCAGCCTAATCACTGCAAGGTCCCCTGGCTCCAAAACCAGTCCAAACTCTTTACCCCTCCACCACTGTGTTTGACAGTTGGTATGACATGTTTGTGCTGATTGGGCTGGTTTTGTGCAATTGGCCTGTCACATGTTTTCACATGTTATACATGTTAACTGAGGCCTGCAGAATCTATAGCTCTTGGGTTTTTGCTGATTGTGTGAGCATTGCACGGTCTGGCCTTGGTGTGAATTTGCTAGGACAGCCGCTCCTGGGAAGATTGGCAATACTGTACAAAGATGGACTACAAATTGTTGGGAAATGGCCATTTAACCCTTCCCAGATTGATGGGCAGCAACGTTTTTTTGTTTTGCTTTTTTAAGATCACTGCTCATGTCTTTCATCTTTGGCATTGTGTTAACACACAGCTGAACACCCTTGGACAGCAAACGGCCAAAACTTCTACTTCGACAGAGATGGTCACGATCGTTCAATTAAGATTAATCAGTTGTATTTAATTGCCAGCACTTAGCTGTTACATACGCTCTTAATTCCTGTGGAAACACTAAGAGTGTCCTAAATTTTCACTTCTTCTGCATTTTGGCTCAGTTTTTGCTAAATAAATAATGACACAGCGTAACACAATATGTTATGTTAACATTTTTTAAATTATATTCTGATGCATAAAATGTTAAAATTGAAAGGTGTGCTTCAAAGGTCACATGAAATAAAAAAAATGCCACTGTAAAGATATAAACAACAGGAAGTTTACTTTTAATACATGTTGTGGTCAACTGGGATAGAGGTTCAGGAAAAATAGAATCGGATAATTTGGTTACTATGGAATTTTTAAGCGATCCCTTTCCCACCTGCTAGATTCTTTTGAGAGGCAACATAGAATTCCTTCCACTTCTATGTGGGTGCCTTAATTTTCTGGTCCATATTGCAAAAATGTCACCAAGAAAAAGCTAATATCGTGAAATCAAGGCCCAAACTGCTGATCACATGACCAGCCCACAATACGCAATAATTTTAATACATATTTCAAACAATCAGATATAAGACATAAGTAAATATTACGGTTGTAAATTTCCAAATTAGAAAAGGATAAAAATAAATGTAAGTGAACAGCTTCATTTAAAGAAATTTCAGTTTTGTTTGGTTAAATTAATTCAAGTTGATGTAATTATATTAGACCTTTTTACAGCTGTCTTGTTAAATATGATTGTAAGGTAACGACCGTATATTATATATACTAGGAATAACATCTCATCTCTGTTAGTTGCTCGTTCTTCTTACATTTACCATAATGGAACTCATTCATTTAATCCCAATTTGCAAATCACCACATGATCTTCCACAAAGGACGAAGCCATGGTCACCATCAATCCTTATTATTACAGCAATATTTTATTTCAGACAATACAGTCTCCTTTTCAGTGATCTAGTTTTTGAGGTCTCCAAGGAAGAAGTTCAATTCCCCATCCATCTGTGACCTCCACAATTAACTCAGCGACCAATCATATTAGAGTGATGGAAGTGGATGTGAGCCATTCAGAACTCTTGAGACTGTGGGCCTTTAATACTTTATCATCACTGTCATTATGAGACTTCAATACTCGGTGTTACCGGGTAGAACTGACAATTAAAGTATTAGAAGGGAAAAAAGGGGTTTCTTCACATCTCGCCTTCATTTGAATTATTATTATTATATTGATGCTATCATCAGCAGTCATGTAGTGACTGCATTGTAGTACTGTATTAATTATCCACCATGAGCCCTGAAAGAAAAGATTTTCCCTTTATATTATGATGGCAGTGAAGCTGTGTTGGTGTGGAAGGATTGATATTTTTTATCTACTCTTGTAAGCCTCATACTGGTTTTGATCATCTCTTGATTTCTGTTACTCTGTTTTTAATGAAGTATCTGTGACAAATATTAGATAATATACAAATCACTGCTGGTGTTTTTATTCAGAAAGAGGAAAGTGCTACACATAACCCGAGGTGCACTGTCCTATGATTTATGCTACAATTCCACACACTGAGACTCCTTATGAGGACACACGCAACGTCTTCCTTCTGAGTGTTTAGCAGAAAGCCCACAGCCCAAGGAGCACTTCCGAACGACTGCCAAAAGAATCCTACTTCAGAAAAAAGGAAGGGTAGAAATGGAGACTATTTTTGCTACCTGTTGAAGATCAGGCTCTGGCTGCTTGGCTGGGGTCACATAGCTTAGGGAAATTAGAAAAAAGAAGCTGACAAACAAAGAAACAAAGAACTGACATCCTGCTCGAAGGTTTCAAAACTCTTCTTATTTTGCTGTCCTCTGTGGCCCCCTTGAACACTGACAGCACAGCGGATGCTGCATCCTGTTGACAGTTTGTTCAGGACCGGTTAATCCTTCAATTTCAGCCAACTACACTGCTCAAAAATAAAATAAAAGAAGTCTAAAATAAAATAAAGTACGATAAAATAAAATAATAAGTTAAATTAAATAATAAGTTCACAGATGAAAGCAGGTTCACCCTGAGCATATGTGACAGATGTGAAAAGGTCTGGAAAAGTTGTGGAAAAGGTTATACTGTCTGTAACATCATTCAGCACGACTGGTTTGGTGGTAGGTCAGGGATGATGTGGTGATATGGGGAGGCATATCCATGGAGCCATGTACAGACCTCTACAGGCTAGGCTGTGGCAACCTTAAGTTTTGGGATTAAATCCTTGGACCCACTGTCAGACACTCTGTTGGAGCAAGGGGTCCAGGGTTGTTCCTGGTGCACAATAATCCAACTATGTATGGCCTCACATGACGAGAGTATGAATGGAATTCCTGCATTGACTGGCCTCCACGCTCACCTGACCTGAATCCTCTGGGATGATTCAGTCCATCTGACAGCTTGCACCTGAGACCGTCCAGGTGCTCGGTAATGTCTTGGTCCAGATCTGGGAGGAGGTCCGCTGGGATCATCCAGATCATTTTTCCACTTTGATTTTCAGGGTCTCTTTAGCCTTCCTTACGTTGATAATCTTCATTTCCATCGAACAATGTAGCATCCTTTCATTTCTAACATATTACGCAGTTCATATCAGTGTAGATATGCAGCATGGTTTTATTTCCTATTGAAATTTAGGAAGTTCAATGCATCCCATGGAATTTGTTTTTAATGAGATGGATCTATTTATTTATTTCTATTTGCATGTCTATTTCAGCATTTTGACATGTCTTCTTGTGATTTATAACTTTGCACATTGCCACAGGACAGTTCAGCTGTACTAATCCACCTTTTATTTTGAACATAGTTCTGTCTACTAGTGAAAAAACACTTCTTTGGATCTTGACCTCGTGTCTTTGAAACATTTCCTGCATTATCGTGGGACCAGAGCAAATGTTATATCTCCTCCCTACCTCGTTTAACATCATCTGCCAGTGGCTCCTTATTTAGTGGGCTGTGAAGTGGATTGTGGCATATCTCCACCTCCCACAGAAGGTCATTGATTTCTTCTTGGGAAATACTTCTTGAGTGAGTGTGTATGTGTGTATCTCTGTGGAGGTGGGGGTGCACGGTTTCATCAGGAAATTGCCAGGGTGCAGCAGTGTGCAGTGCTTATTTTTGTTTTTTTCTCTTATAGGTGGACAACATAATGCTGCTATTTTGCGAGTGTTTTCTGTGTATGAAGATACCCAAGACGTAGAAAACTACTACACTTTGCCTAAATGGATATGGTTTCTGTGGGTACCTACAGGATGTGGTTTGGTGGCTTTGTTTAGGGGCAGAATGCAAAGAATTTCTTTCTGACTTTCAGATTTCTTTCTCTAAACGCAAAATTTTGCATGCCTTCCCCAGTGAAAATCATGATTTGGTTGTTACTTTCTTTTCTAAATTTGCTAATGATGAGGCAATTTAAGTCTTATTTGGTATTGTTCAACTTCTCTACAACTGTTTGGTGGAGAGAGGATTAATAAGGTCATGACTGAACTCATATATATCCTTTGAAGTACATTATGGAGCTATGATTTTGGCATTTTGGCAGTAAACCAGCTAGTTTTGTTAGCAAGAAGAATTCAAGTGGATTGAAGCACCATTTAAAACACACCTCCAGGCTGTGGTAGGGCTGTATGACCAAGAAGCAGAGTAATGAAGTGCTGCACCTGGCCTCCACAGTCACTAAAGACCCATATCCAGTTGAGATGGTTTGGAATGACAGAGTGAAGGAAAAGCAGCCAACAAGTGCTGGGAACTGCTTCAAGGAGAGCATTCCAGGGAATGACCTCAAGCTGCTTGACAGAATGAAGAGTGAGCAAAGCTACTCTGAAACATCTATATTATACAACTGTTTCAGTTTATCGTGTTTACTGTACTTGTTGTTGATGCAGTTGTCAGATTATGTCTACAGTAGATTGTTTTAATATATATGCAGCACTATACAAATAAGTATGTTGCGTTCAGAAATGTTGAGGTGCTGCATGTATACAGTACACTCATGGGTCACTTTATTAGGCCTATCTAACTGTTGTTGCTGACCCTTTATGATCCAGCAGGATAACGCACCATGTCACTATGCTCAGATCATCTCACTGTTTTTTTTAACATGACAGTGAGCCCATTGTACTCAAATAGCTTCCATAGTCACCAGATCTGAAACCAATAGAGCACCCTTCGGATGTGGTAGAATGGGAGATTCACATCATAGTTGTGCAGCTAACGAATCTGCAGCAACTGTGTGATGCTGTCAAATCTCTGAGGAATGTCTCCAGCACCTTTTTGAATCTATATCACAAAGAATTGAAGAAGGTCTGAAGGCAAAAAGGGGGCTGACCCTGAAAGGTGTAACTGATGAAGTGGCTGCTGGGTGTAGATATTAAAATGCCCTTTCCTTTGTCTTTATTGGTTTCAGTATTTGATATATTGTGTTCTAATGCCAATTAAATAACGTTTAAGTTATTTGCAAATCACTGGTCTTGTTTGTTTGGGTTTTTTTTTTTAATTTTTTAAATTCTTTTGCATTTTACATCCCTTCCCAGGCTGTGTAAACATGGTTGTACCTAGCTCATCTGACTCAAGCATACATTTGTTTAATCTTCAAAGGTGATAGTGCGGGTGGCAGACAGGTGTACAAGTGCTTGGAAAAGGCAGACTGCGTTTCTGGCCAATGGGCATGTTTGCAGATATGGCTTGGGTATGCAAATACTCTGACTTCTATGTTAATAGATAAATGAAAACTTTTACTTTGGGAAGTCTAGTTTGCATTTTTCACGCTCTGTTTTGTCTGTGTCCCAGCAAAGAAGAGCAGTGCTTTCCTTTGCATCACAATTCAAACTAGGATTCTTCGGCGATGGCTTCAGAAAAAAAATGTCTGCCAGAGCAACCTTCTCACAAATAGAGATGCACACGCGCGCTCCTTAATAACACCACCTGCGGTCAGCACATCTTTTGATTCTGAGCCCGATTTTCTCTTCTCACCCCATAATCTCATCTTTGTCCCACAATGCTCTTCCTGCCTCTTCACCTCATCCTGTTTCCTTTAAGCCGAGAACATCTCAGACTTGCTTTGAAATCAGGAAATGAAAGAAAGTCTCAGTATTTGGCAGAGTGAGGAACCATTCTTCCATAAACACTGTATGATAAAGGTTACAGAGTCACAGTAAGAGATAGAGCATCACTGTTTTTCAAGAAAGGGCTTATTCCCATTGGTGGATGGCTTTCTCCCACCGAGTAAAGCTCCCGGTGAATGATACGGCCTGTCTGTGTTGACAGGGTGCAGATAAGGAAGTGCCCTCAGGTATTAGTTGTCATTCCTTTTCACCAGGAAAGGAGCTGAGAGTAGCTACCTTATTTCTTCCCCCCCCTTTCTCCTCGGCGGAGCACCTTTTCCTCCTCTTTTTGGATGAAAAGAGAAATTCACAACAACAAAGCCTTCCACTCTCATTAAGTCAGCGGCAAAGCCAAGCACCACCAAGGAGCACAATATCTGAGGCAGATGAGTAATCCCCCCGCTCAATCTAGAAGCTGGCACAGAATTTCAAATGTCCATAATAACTGCCGGAGAAGGAAGTGAGGGACGTAGACACACAGACACACACGTACTGTGATGAAAATAAATGTGTTATTGACCATTAGCCCACTGCAGCAGAGCAGAACTAAAATGTCCTTCATTTCAGAATGTCACACTGGGAGTGTGAGTATGCGAATATTTGTGCTTCACCGAGGCCTCAAAACCCATATCTTCAAAGACACAGACCTTCACTACTGTCAGATTTTTGACCATTTTAGCGGTCAGAGCTTTTAAGATGACATTTTAATAAACGATCGGGTCAGGCTGCTTGGACAGAATTAACTGCAGCGTAAAGAGATGACTCTGCCAGTACGGCTTCTTCTCACACAGTGTAGCGATGCATTTCGATACTCATTTTCCTAATTTTGCATATGGAACAGCAGACGGCAGCTATAGCCGGTGAGAGGACGGGGCTATTGGTAAAGCCATTTAGCTTCTGCACACTTTGGAAATATGGAGCTGGAATGCAGCGATGAGTCAGCTGTTTTCTTGCTGGAGGAATGAATCATTCATCATGGCCGCCAGCACGGTCCAGGACTGGGATGCAGGGTCGGTGGGGTGGGCGGGGGAGTTGAAGGGAGGACCTGATGGCAAGTTCCTCTGCTGACTCTACATGCAGCCTTTGAGGATGGTAGCAGTAACTGATGGCTCCTGAATGCAGCAGCTCTGGATGGTTCAGTGATAAAGAAGGAAGCTGAATCCAAGATTGAGGTTGTTTTTGTTTCATAGTGTTTGGTATTTGCACCTTTTTACCCCAGTTTTATGAGCAAAGGTAAATGTTTTCTGACTTACCACTCTTGATTTATAGAAAAAAAATCTAATTAATGATTACTAAAATAAAATATTTCAATCCTGGGAAATTAGCTAATTCCACCTCTAATGATGAGGATCAGGCACCAGTAGCCTTGAGGAAATTTAGGAAAATTAATTCCTGCATGAAATTTAAATGGATCAGCTCCATCATCCAGACCAGCACACACTTTTCACCTTGCTAATCTAAGGTCATACTGCATCCTTATTTGGCACTAAAGCTTTTGCATTGAATGTAAATCATTGCATAAATATTCAATATGAGCATGATTTACAGGAATATTAGAATTTTAACTTCAATGTTTTTTTAGCACCAATTAACAGCAACAGTTGCCTGAAGGTGTTTGGGTAAGGTGAAAACCATATTTGAGGAAAAAAAACAACAAAGAGGCAATATGCAAATGAGCAAACCCTTGATGAAGAGAGAAGGGAAGACCTCGGACGACCTCCAGCTGAACCAGGCTCAGGCAGTGACCAATAAGAGGGTGATGGGAAAGAGAAAAGAAAAACAGGACAGGAAAGAGAAACCAGGACAAAATGCAAACTATGGAAGAGAGAAGAGAAATGGCACAAAAACCCCCAAACACATGGGGGGATGAAAAGACAGAAGTGTAGAAGAAATGCTCAGAGCATAATGGAACACCCCCCTCAGTGAACTGAGCCTAAAGCAGGATAACTAAGGACAGTTTCAACTGATGTAAGCCTAAATATAAGCTTTATCAAAAAGTAAAGTTTTAAGTCTAATTTTAAAAATAGAAATGTCTCCTGAATCCAAACCAGGAGCTGGTTGCAGGGCAGAGAGACCTGATAGCTAAAAGCTCAACCACAAACAAGCATACAATCTGAGAGCAACTCTATTAGAACAATAAGGCACTATGAGGTCTTTGAGATGTGACAGGGCCTGATTAAGACTTCAAGACTTCCTATCTGAAGCAAAGGATTTTAATTCAATTTTAAAATTAAAGGAGCGAATGAACCGAAGCTAAAATGGGAGAAGTATGATCTTTCTTTCGAGTCCCTATTACTACTCTCTTTATACCGTGTAACTGCACTGTTAAAAAAAACATCTTAAAAAAACGGTAATATTCCGGCAGCTGGGGCGCCAAAAAAATACTAGCGTAAAATAACAGAAAACAACTTTCTCATGAAAATACAGTTATTTTGAGTAATGAAAATAGAGTTTGTTGCGCTAATTTTACATGGGATTCTGCCTTTTCCAAGTGCTTTTAGACATTAAATTAGGAACATTTTAACGTGATCAAACAATGAAATTACCTATAAACAAGGTCAATGAATGTGGCAATATGAATCATAATACATAAATGTACAGAAATATACAGTTAATTTAAATAATAATGGATTGCACGCCCTGGGACAGAGGCAAGGCTGCTATATCGCACCATCGGCCCCTCTGGCCATCACCAGTAGGTGAAAGGTCTGGACCACGGACACAATACCGAGAGTGTCCGAGCCGGGGCTCGAACCGGCAACCTTCTGATCACAAGGCAAACTGCCAATTCTCGAGCCACGATCGCCCTAAATAGCAATGATAATAATACTTATGTGATGTAACACAAGCTTATAGGAATCATGTTATATACTTTTCCACACACTCATCCCCCCCCTTTCCAAACGCCTTCGATGCTTATTCCCTTCCGATGCTGACGGTGGATCAAGGAGACCAGCGCACAGGCTGCAGGCCCGGATGTACTGTCTGAATCGGCTGTCTCTCACCCTTTACCCACCCCTGTTGTTGCTTGTCATGTGTTTCTTTGGTGTATTAAGAGTTTTTTTCATGTGCTATGTGCAGAGGTGTTTTTTTCTGTTCTCAAACTGATCTCCCTGTTGGAGCTCAGTCTGGGGAGAGTTATTTTTTCTCCTTATCTTTCCTCTTGTGGTGCATTTTCCATTGTTATACCTCTCTCACCTGTCTTCCCCATGTGATGTTTTGTGTAATGTATGTATGGTCGGAGGGTAAGATGGCGCCGCCATTGCGTGCAATAGGTCGGCAGCCTTATGAAATTTCCCCTTGTGGGACTAATAAAGGTATATCAAATCAAATCAAATCCATAGCATTACATTTGAATTCAACAGTTCAATCTTTCAAATAACGGACAGATTTTTGTGAAATCATGATACATTTGTGAATGTATTTTTACAATCTAAATATGCATATGTACAAAAAAATATATTTAAAAAACAAGTAAATTGTGTTTTACTATATGTACAGTGATGTTATGTTATTTTACCTTTGACATGTAAAATCACAGTCTACTTAATAAATTTGATGATATTCTAGAAAGACAGTACAAAACTATAAAATATACAGTAAGATACTTTGACATTACTATTTTTTGGAACAGTGTGGACTGGCATGCACAGAGTCTGAAACCTTAATCTCCTTTAACACTTTTACAATGAATGGGAACAATCAAGGCTTTAAAAATCAAAATTATCACCTGACATCAACTCACCAATGAAACTCTGACTGCAGGTCAATTGCGAGTCATCACATCTGAACAGAAGCTACAGTAATGCTTGAAAGTTTGTCAATCCTTTGGTATTTTCTACATTTTTTACATAAATGTGAGATTGGATCAGATTGGTTACTGTGTAGCTAAGCTTAATTAACTAAGCTAAACTTAATTATTTACTTGTTGAACCATTATGATTAGCATTTTGGTTAAATAAGTGTTTTTTTAAATTTCATTTGATATGCATGGATCAGTGAAAATCCGACCATCACAATGCGCTTGTGAAAGTGTGTCATTGCATGGAAAAAGCGCACATTTAAAGAGCTGGAAATGCTCATGAATCCATGTCCAAAAGTCCAAAAATCTAAGAGCAACACTGGTGTACCTGGCAGGTGTTTCAGTTCAGTTTGTTTACTAAATTGTAAAAGATCTACCAGTTGATATTAAATTAATCTGTTTCTTTCACAGAGTATATATTTAAATATTATTTCTTACCGCTGTCATTAGCCTAAAAGTAAACATTTGAATTGCTTTAGGACTAATATTAACAAAACATTTTTATTTACTGTAGATTAACTGTAAAATCTAATTTTTACATATCAAATAACAGAAAAGTTCATTTTGTTTTTGACTCTAGACTCAGTGTTAATTAATAAAAACATGTCTATTTTTGAAACTGCAGTTTGTTTAAGCACATATGTTGTTCATATGTTCTGTTGGTGAAACATGGCGGCGGTAGTATCATGGTTTTAGTCTATTTGCTTTATTGGGGAGAGGACAACTTGGATTAATTGACTGATTAAACAATGATTTCTGAATTCTAGTCGCAATTTCTAAAGGTAAATGTCAAGACATCTGTCCATTACCTGAATCCCAAGAGACACTATATCGCAGTAAGACAGAAAGATATTTGTGATAGATTGGTTAGCAACCTGGACCGGGCCTTTCTGTGAGCAGTTTGCACATCTGCCTTTGTTTATGTGGCAGCTGAGATAAGCTCCAGCCTGCAGATGACCTTGAACTGGAGAACCGGAAGGAAATGAACCGATATTTGTAATAATGTGGCCAGTTGAAAGTCCTGACCTTATAAGCTGAAAGTCCTGAAGGGAGCAATTTCTCCCAGATCCCAGAATGAATGAAAAGTGTGCAAGTTAACAGTTATCAGAAATATTTAATGGCAGTTTTTGCTGCACACGGGGTCACACGAGTTACCAAAAGCTTTGTAAAAAGTGTACATACTCCTTTCTATCACACATATGCAATACTGATTGGTTTCCATTATAAATATTTTTGCCTTAATTGTTAATTAGGTTGTCTTGACCTAAAATCTGATTATACTTTGAGCAGAAATACAAAAGTAGATTCACAAACTTTCACTTACCATTGTATTTCCGTATCATCTTAGTGGTCATGGAACTAAAATGAGATCTCAAATCTCTTTTAGTAATGTACACTGTAAAAAAAAAAAAAACGTGCTGTTTTTACAGGAAAACCCTGGCAGCTGGGGTTACCAGGGACTTCCTGTAAAAACGCTTTACAGATGCAACTTGTAAATTGATTTACAGTGAATGAATCTCAGATTAAAACTGTTAAATCTACAGGAAAAAGAAGTTAATTTCACACATAGATGTAAAAGATACAGGAAATAGTGTATTTATATATCACAAGTAATAAATGCTTTTTGTGGATCCATAAACTGCAAAATTAACAGGGAAATATCGTACAAAGAACTAATTTAAAATGGTAGAACTACAGTGAAACTGTGCATATTAAATGGAGCTGCTCTGTAAATTATACATAAAATCTATGCTGAATATTATATGTTTTAATGTAAAATTTTAACCATAACCCAGCAAATTTCTTACTGCTACGCCTACACCCAAACATGCAAAAATACATCTTGAGAAAACACAAGAGAGGAAAATATCACTTTTGGGAAATTTATTTTGCAGCCACATTAGCAAAATGACAGCAAATGGATCCATTTTTCCAACTAACACAATATGCAAGGCACACAGCAACTACACAATTCAATCAAAATATAGGCTATAAAAGCTGTGGAACATTCCTGCAAAGCAAGAACCATGTTCATGAAACAAGCATTTGTTAGACCCTCCACCAGAAAAAGTTAACCTGTTAAGACTTTAAAACAAAAAACACATATTGTGTCAAAAATGATCATAATCACCGTGCAACACAACACGCACCCTGCTGTCACCACAACCATGGCCCTGGTCAGAAAACATCAGCAAAACCACGTGGTGAAACAAACCTACACATGTGGTCTAGAAACACTGCAGTAGCAGCATGTTGTTTTTTTCTTTTCTTATGTAAATAAAGAACATTCCTACAAAGAAAGAACATCTTCATGAATTGGCTTCATGCATTCGACCAGTAAAAGGTTCCAGTACACATTGTGGAACAAAATTAACAAAGTAAAACTAACAGTCCACAGAGAGTCAAGATTTAGGCTTAGCGCCACTCGTGGTCGGCGAGATCCTGAATCAGGGTGAGGACTCGAGGGGTCACACTGAGACGACGCTTTGAGTTTTTGTTCTCTACTTTGGTTCCTTTTTCTGGGTTTATGGAGAAGAAACACCTGTAGAATAACAATCATATAAAAGTTTATTAAGCATTTTTATAATTGATCAGTTAAAATACACGTACAAAGTAAGTAAAAATTAAGTATATACATATATATACACAGTCATGGCCATGACCACGTTCAAGACAAAGTATAACCAAAATGCTGTGGGGAAGTGAACAATGCATGGTCAAAAGTATTGGCACCCTTCACGAGTGTCTTCTGCAGTGATATGTCACACTTTAGCATTGTTAAAATCCAAAGCAAAGGTTATAGGTAGTCAGACGTCAGTTGACGCTTGGTCTAGCCCTGAGTCTCGGCCAGGCTTGGACCCGGATTCAGACTGTTAATGTATTTAAAAAAAAACAAACAAAAAAAAACAGAAAAAAAACAACTGAAACCGGCTCCAAAGCCGACCGAGACTCAGAGCCAGACCTGGACTCGAACCACATCAAAGCCAGACTCCAGATCCCAGAGTCTCAGTTATGAGAAATAACAAAGCCATTTTTGTTCACCTCTGAAGAAACTCTAAAGTGGAAGCCAGCTCAGATGGATAATGGATGTTGAAATTGTAGTAGCTCCCGAACATGAGGCACAGTGCAGAAATGAAGGAGGATATGTTTGTGCTGACGAGGTTCCGATCAACACTCAGCATGTATCTTCTTGAGGAATAGCAGGACTGTCCTGTGAACAAATTATTTAACAGGTTATATCAATAAACACGGCAGTCACATGACATTCTATAAAAAGTGCACTTAAAAAAAAAAAAAAAGAGAGAGCTATGAAACAGACTTACCACACACGATAATAGTGGGTGTCAGAGGCACTTGCTCCAGTTGTACCTCATCTGCCAGACATGTATCTTCAACACAGAGAAGCATGGACTCCTCCTTCTCTTCAAAGTAGCTGAGCAGAAGCAGGACCATCTCTTTCACATCATCTGAGCAGCCACTCTGCGGTCCCCGCATCCTCTGAAGCCTTGCATAAGTCTGAAGGAACACCTTGCTTTTGCTGACAGCAACTGTGGTCAAGTAGTCCAGTAGCCTTTTCCCCTTCAAATCCAAATTACGTGTGAATGTCTCTTTGAGGTCAATCCCAGTAAGTTCCTTGAAGTGGACAGACATGCCAAGTTCATCAAACCAAAACGGCCACTCCTCCCTAAGGCATTTGATACTTTCCCCCTGATTGACATGCAGACGTTGTGTGTAGTAAGTGGACTTCATTAGACTTTTTATCTCTTCTGGATTGGTGTCAGCTTGCTGGAACATCACCTTGAGTTTTTCCATCTTTTGCTGTTGGCTCTCTGGAGTTTCTTCAAGAGGCAGAAATTCTACATTCCATTTAATGCACCCGTATGTATCCTGCATGGCTGCTCTTTCTTCTAAAGGGATCTCGTCTGTGTGGTCTGAGTCAGTCTGATGTTTTCTTTTTCTTATTTTGGGTGTTGAAGTGCGCCTTACATTTTCAATTCTGTTCTGCAACTGTTTGACAAGTGAAAGGTAGCCTGCGCCAACAATCTCACCCTCTATTAAATCTTGCAGAGAATTGGGATATTTTGCCACCATTTTTCTTGCAACGTCAATTGAATGTTTTCTACCTACATGAGGGCATTTTTCCATCATCTCAGTCACAACAATCCGGACCATTTGCCTCCTCAGTTTTGGGCGAGGCCTTTTCCCCCTCTCAAGAAAATGCATCACTTCTGCAGGAAGTTTACTCCATGGAATTTCAAAGTTGTCATCCCATTGTGTGTCACATCCTGGGCTGCTGGAAGAGGTCGACGATAGACTTTGGGGTGAAAGTGAGAGCAATGACAGCGACTGGGTTGATGAGGCTTCCACAGATGATAGCGAGCTGTTCTCTGGAGTTTGGTCTTTAAATTACAAAACAAATACAATTATGATTCACACTGTATGTCTGTTCATGACCATCTCTGCTTTTGAGTTTGAATAGTTGTTTGTTGTTTTTACTTACATTTCTGTTTCCAAGCAGAAAGAAGCTTTCTTGCTTGTACAGGTCTTAATGCTGTCATCAAATCTGCCTCCGTTACGAAGCGTAGATCATCACTTGTCTCAACTCCAATGGACTGCAAGTGCTCCTCCAGGATGTTTTTGTTCACAGCTTGAAGTTCTGGTAGGACTTCCGTGATGGCGACATCTAGGAAGGTTCGCTCTGAGTCACTCATACTTGCACTGAAGAAGAAATGCCACATCCAAACAAAATAGAAAATCACATACAGTTCATACACTTGATGGAGCAGGGTGTGGATTACGTGACACTTATATTAATGTTAAACTATTTACAGTGAGAAGTGAGCTATTAGTTGGACATTATTTTGCCACAATACTATGCTTTAGTGGAATGACTCTGTATTCTTGAAGAATGTATGATACCAAAGGATAGAAATCAGGCAGGTCATTAATGTTGATACACTGTAACCCAAGACTGTCCTTTGTCACAGAATACAGATGGTATTCTGAGAGGAAGATGCCTTTGTGGATATCCATTAGAACATACACAGATGTGTCATTTTGAATCAAGATGAGTAGAAGTTCACCAAACTCCATACACTCGTCATTTCTGTACACAAGAAACTGTCCCTTTTTATATGCAGTGCCCTTGTACTGAATGTCTGTGGTAACTGTGGTATTGCTTTCTGAAAAAGCTAACTCCCTGACCGCATGCTGAATAGTGTCACTGTAGAGGTTGGGATAAAACGCACAGCTCTCCTTGACTTGCAGCAGTTCACGGCATTCTTGCCCTGCTAAAAGATAAGCCTGATACATCTGATGACGTGTTGACAAAGTTTGACAAATATTTTTGAAGCTTTTCAAGTGTCTGGCACATCTTTTGAAGTAACTGTGTTTACATTCAAACCTAAGCGTCCATAACCTCATCAATGGACCAAATTTCAACAACAGTGCTGAATAATGGCGCAAATAGTGGTGCTTGGGTTTTAGTTTAATTCCAGGAAACAACATCTCTCTCATCTCCAAATATTCTTGGATCAAAATGTCAGCGAATGCTATCTGGGACAAGGAAATGCTCTGAGCACAAATAAGATCCACAATGTCTTTCAACTGGAGAGCTAACTGCCATACTTCATCCTCATGGTTTTGTACTTTGTCACCAATCAAAACTGGCAGCAATCTCAAAAGGTTCCAGTTTTGAATGGCTTGCCCTGATAATTTGGATCCGTCAGGTTTGACAGTACATGGCTTTGTAAGTGCTTCGGATCCTTTATATTTAAACTGTTTAATGCGTCTGTTTAAAAGGGAGTATGTGAACCATTTTTTATTTTTTATAATGTTCTTCAGGTACAGTGCTAGATCATATGACACAACTCCTTCAAAGAGGTCATGACCTAGACAAGGTGGGAGACCAGGCTGGGATACGTGAAAAGACTGAAGGGTATTGAAGATGGAGTTTACCTTTATTCCTCTGACGTCTTGGATAGTTTCAGACTGGAGATCAGCAACAGCCGCGTCATATGTCTCTGGAGTGCGTGGAGGACCACAGGCATTCGGATCAGCATAAAACTCACTTCGTGTTACTTCACAGTACCTGCAAAAATATTGAGAGCAGCTGAAGTTTTCTGTAAACCCTCCTATGCAATGAGAACCCAAGTTGTCCCCAGCAATACAGTAAAGACCCCCTTTTACAGTTTCTCCATCTACATCTATTCCATCTGTCTCCAAAGATTTCAGATCTGCCAACAACTCTGAGAAAACTTTGGCTATTCCAAAACGCTTGAAGTCATTCTCAACACACAACAAGACTAAAAACATGTTATCTGTATTTGAACGCAAATGAATGGGTAAATTTGCTAATGACAGATAGACTGCAAGAAGTTTGTGCGTCTTTTTAGCAGAACCCAGGGGATTCACTACCTCAAATGAATCTTGGTACAAAATCAGTTTGAGGCTTTCAGGGTTTTCATTAAAGAACTGGTGACATTTGAAAATTTTGCCATCATATAAATCCTTAAAAATTTCTACATCAGGACCCCCAAACTGTTGTGACTGTGTATTCCTCCATAACTGTGACTCTAAAAAGCTCTTCAGGGTTTCTCCAACTGGTATGTAGTAAGCACATTTTTCTGTCATGTTTATTGTCTGCACTGAAGCACCGCAGCAATTTCCTAATGTTGTAAACCTCAACATCTGGCAATAAACCCATTCTGATTTCTGATCCATTCCCAATGGCACTTTCTTGGGTTCTGTGTATTTAAACATTTTTTTGAATGTTTGATTTCTGGTGTGTGTTGTTCCTAGTTGTCCCTGATGGCAAGCAGAGAACAAATCTGACTCTTTAATGCAGTCACAGATTTTAGTGACTGCTTCATCTGATAGGTTCATTTCATTTTTTAGTAAACAACTTACCTTATTAATTGTGTAGGCTTGACCCAATTCGTGCACATTCTGCATTTCCTCAGCAATACTCTGTATAGTAGAGGCAGGAATTAGCAGCTGTCCTTGCAGTTTAAGGTAAAAGAGACACATGTTTCTGAGATAAGAATGACTATCCTTCTCTGGCATATCACTGGCTGAACTAGCAGATGCCATGGTTTCATGTGTGTTTTCTGAATATTCTGTACTGTCATTTGGGGGCTGAGGACGAGATTCCTTGTACATGTCATCAATACCATCTGGAGAACAAGCTTTATGCTTCCTACACATGTGAGAAGTAAATGATGACTTTTTTGTAAACATATGCTTACAACCACTTACTGGACATGACACAGACCTGCCCTCTGCAATATGATCGTTTAAGTGAGACACTAGCTCTTTCACTGTTTGAAAATGGCGGGCACATAATGAAACCGCACATTTTAAATCTGCAACAAGAGCTTTAGGAGTAGCTTGAAGTGCAGGTGCATTGTGCACACGATAAAAATGCCCCTTGAAAGCAGAGTACGTGGTGAATGTTTGGCTGCAATTGGCGCCAACACATTTAAAAATACAACAAGGCTCATTCTTATGCACTCTGCAATGTAGTACATAGCCTCTTAATGTGACCAATACCTTTTTACAAAAGACGCAGATGATCACTTTTAGTATTTCAAAAGTTTGCCTGTGCTTTTCAGCTGAACTAGCATGCTAGCGCTAGGTTATGAGCATTGGTCTAAATATCAACTGGTGCTTTTATCTCGAAAAAACGTCGCCAAGATATTGAACTTACCGTGCAGACTTTCTGACGAACAAACACAGATCCTCAAAAAACACTTGAAATCGTATGTTTGTAATTTGTCCTAACAACGTAGTTGCTGAAAGTTCGACGTTTTCTTCTCTAGTGCTGGCTCGTTAGCTAAGTTCGTGAACTAGGCGCTCTTCTCCTCCCGCCCTCACGTCATTATCCAATCAGAGACGAGCTTCAGATGCACATTCAAAATTAGGCGCGCTCAGTGCAACGTGAGTGGCCTGAAGTAGCTTACAGCTCTGTGGAGATGAGGCACCATAGAGATCCTATGGGAGGCACTGTAAGTTTGTTTAGCCTGTAATAATGAGACATTGCTGACCTAACCCAAAAAAGTATTCTAGTCTAAGTATCACATTGCAATTAAAAGAAACATAAAGAATACAAGCATTATGACAGAAGCATTACTTAGTCGTTAAATAATAATTTCTTATTGGTTACCCTACAATAGGCTGCAAATAGCCCGAATGATTTAAGAAAAAAACATGATGTAAACAATTTTAATTGTATATTTTTATATAGCCTATAAATGGAGAGGCAACCTCTCAGGTTCACAATGACATCTTCTGTGAAAACATTTTTATTAGTCCTATCCATGACTTTGCATCATTTCATGAATCATGTTAAAAGTAGGCCCAGTACATCCATGCAGTTGTAAAGTGACTTATAGGTCATGTGTTTTTAAGAAAAACTGACTAAAACTGTGATTTTTACAGTATTTGCATGTCAAATTAACATGATTGTTTGGTTATGAGTATTACGGTGTTTCACTGTTTTTATTCACAGTATTTGTAGTTTTAACCAATAAATTTGATTATAATCACACATTCATGTTGTAAATATAACAGGAACATTCTGTTTAAAGGTTTACAAT
This sequence comes from Rhamphochromis longiceps, assembly GCF_057381845.1. Lineage (NCBI taxonomy): Eukaryota > Metazoa > Chordata > Actinopteri > Cichliformes > Cichlidae > Rhamphochromis > Rhamphochromis longiceps. Next base: position 49,077,320 of record NC_140563.1, read on the forward strand.
AATTCACTGTGATCGAAACAGGAAAGTTGTGTTTTGGGGTTTACTATACATTTCTGTAGGGGTTTTACATGGTTTTTATGTCAATTTCACTGCCCTTTTTTACAGTGTAGTGTAGCCTGACGTCAATAATTTACAGCACAATATGGAAGTCTTTCAGCGTGTTCATGAATCACATCGTCCTCAGAAGAACCTGCCTGCTGCTATGTGCTTCATATCAGCTCCTTCTTTTCTCCTGAGAGAGAGAGAGGACAACATCACCCAGAGGGCTGGGGAGGGGAGTAAACCAAAAAAAAAAAGGGAAAGGAAAGCAGAAGAAAGGAGACATTGGAACACAGCATATTAGGGAATATGAGGAGAGCAAAAGAGAGCCGAGTCGAGCTTAGGAGAGGCATCAAGTGACCTCCTCCCTCTCCATTGTTAAGGAACATAAGAGTGAGGCTGGCTAGAGGCCACCAAAGGGGTAGAATAAATCAGAAGGCAGAAAGAGAAAAGGAAAAACTGAGTGAGGCAGAAGTACAGAGAGCCAGTGCTTTTCATGTAGTAACAGCAAACATCAGCAAATACTGGCTGAGCTAATGCTTTTTACAAAGCCATTCAGGATCAGCTCTGTAATTGCAGCATAGGCCGAGCTGATTGTAAACTAGCGTGTGTGTCTTCAAAGGGAAGAGATTTGCTGAGGGAGGAAATGGACAGCGATGAAGAATGAGGATTAGATTTTTGAGAACAGGAAGAGGAAGTACCTCATGACAGTGGAGGAAATGCCTGGAGAGGACGGGAAACAGGTGGCAGTACCATGCGATGGAGGATGATCAACGCGTGGAGATCGGGCTCTGAGGAATTATGCTTCCAGTATCGACATGACTTAGATTACTATAGTATTATCTTCTCAATCCAGCAGTCTGGGCTTTTCCACCTGACTCTTCGTTTACTGAAACCTGAGGAAGATGAATGGCCTCAATTGATTTTCGGTTTTCTTGTTAAGATTCAGCCCTTGTTTCTCTCCTCCATACTCTATAAAAATTCAGTATTGGACAACTTTGGATCTCACAAATCTATCCTTGCAGGGTATGTTTTTTGCATGTAGCAGAGCAGAAGTGAAGGCTTTTTCTTGCATTCACAGACCTGCAAATAATAACGGATCAACTGTAATCCTGGCTATCCTCTAATGTTAACTACATGACACGCTAGGGAGATGCTATTTATTTGATCTTACTGTAAATAATGATATTAAGCAAAGGAAGTTGATGTTGACGCCTTTTAATGCTTTTACGTCCTAAATCTTAAAGTGTTTGTGAATGTGTGCAGTTGTGTGACCCCGTCTGTACCTATATCTATGACAAAAATATATACCACATTTTAATCCTGATGTAGTCTCCACACAGCAGAAAGCGTTTCTAAAATTGTTTGATCTATATTCTTATTAGATGACAGGACTCCCAAACCCTAACCAGAATCTGTTGCCAAGTGAAAAGAAATGTAAAAAACAAATAAGTATCACAGCGCACGAGTGAAAGTCCAACATTATCCCTGAACAGTCCTGTTCCATTTTTTTTTTTGTAAATCAGGGACTGAAAACATCCTCAAATCCTCCACCACAATCTGGTTCTAATCTCCCTCCCACACCAAGGACAAGCTCCCACATGATGTGTGCACTGATGAGTGGGTGAATGGCTGTCAGCTGCCCTCCACGAAGGAGCTGCATGATGCCAGGGTGACAAAAAAGGGCAGGAGACATCACCACAGAGCCTGCACACCCAGGCAACCATCTGCTCTGAAACTCTTCCTGTGAGAGACAGAGCCTCCTCTTCACAGCCACCCCCCACCCCCCTCTGTAACTGTCTGCAAACCCACTTGTGTAACTGTTAACACGCTACTTACTGCAAACTGAAGCCTGTTTTCCAAATGCTACAGTGAAAAGCTTCGGCAGTGCGTTCAAAGTTTTGGTTTATTTGGATTTTGTCCTATTCAGTTGGACTTTTTCTTCACATTGGAGATTCCAGAAATCCATGGCTGCAACACGGCTTCACTAACTGTGCCGAAAAGCGAGGGGGGTTTGTGTATCGCCCACCACCACCATCAAACACGCCTCATCAAATGAAAAGTCTAAATGTTCTTTAGTTAGTTGCTTTTTAAAACTTTTTTTATTAGATTAACTGAGGAAATCCAGCTCAGATGCCAATCCATCTGCTGCTGCTTATAAACCTAAATATGATTAACTCTAGTCAACATGGCTATTGTTTTTTTGTTGTTGTTCTAACAGTACTTTACTTTATACTCCGAAACGTGTCCTGAAATACTGAGGCCCTGACTATAGTGTCTTCATTTGTAGATACAATCCAGATTGCTTTTTTTTTTTTTTTTTTAAATATTCTGCACAGCTTTTGCACCACTCCTGCTGAGCAGATGTGTTCCTCAGAAACCTGAAACTACAGAGATACATGTGAAGACAGAAAGAAAAACAAACAGAAATATCTCTCCAAGTGCCAACACATTTATGGCCATGCCGACAAAGTCTCTCATTACTTTCAGTCATCTTTTTGAAGCACTCTTCAGTTTCTCCGGATGTAATCCTTTACATCTGTGGCATGCACATTATTTTGTCCACCACAGCACGGAGCTCCCTGTGTTTTTGTCATCACACCAGAGGGAGCCCCTGTCACTGCTGCACTCTCTTTCGTCCCCCTAAAGCTTCTAACTCTTTATCCCTTATGACAAATTAACGCCGGGTGATGATGACAGATATCACCGTACCAAGGTAACCGCCATTATGGGGCGGTGATTGAGGGCCGGTCAACCGGAGCTGCTGTTTGTACTGTCACCCTTGTGTAAAGTTCTGATGTGACGCCGCTGTGATAACAAGGGTCATTAACTAGGAGAAGGTCAGTGGTGTTAAGCTGATACACCTAAGTGTGATGAAGACTAATGCCCAGCAAAAAAGAGGTGAAATGTCTTAGTTCCCACCTGAAGTAGTTTTAGTAATGGCAATAACACACACAAAAAACACACAAAGGTAATTCTTTGTTTAAACCTTATCTGTTTGGCATTCAGGCCCTAAACACCATAATGGCACCTATGAGTCTTTATAATGTAATTTCCAGCACTGAATAACTGATAAGTAGGAGAATGTATGTGTTTAATTATATAAAAGTCCACAGACAGATGTTCATTCAAGAGGTTTTTGCACTTGTTTTCTGTGTGTATAATAACAGTACTGGAAACAAGAAACCAGCCTGACTGGAGTTATCTTCTAAGATAAAAATGTAAACAAAGCACCACCTGTTTGATAGCTTCCTTGATAATGGCTCATTCAGTATTTTACCTGACAGTGTTTTTTAAGCAACGGGTGTTCACATATATTATATTGTGCAGATGTTACATTGGTGCTAGAGAGCAAAGAGCACGATAAAAGTGCTGCTACATAGTGGCAGAAACTGCTTAACCAACTGCTTAACATGCAGGGTTACCATGTAGTTCTTACCAAATCATTACCAGTAATCTTGAAAACAAAAAGTCCCCATTCCCAGAGTCACAGTGCTGCAACATCACAACAACAACATGGGCCAAGTGCGCTAATGGTCCCAGAGCAACAGTAACGTGATGTTGTAAGAACTACATCACCACTGTGATATTAGGTACACCATCTTTTTCACTTTTATGCACCATAGTTGAAGTTGCCCTCCTAAGAACTGCCGCAGAGTTCAAATTGGAGATGTGATCATTAACTTCTCTGATGAGACAGCACAAACCTGGCCTTCATGGTCGAATTGGTTCGAGGAAACAGCTAGCGTTTAAACATTAAGTGCCGTGAATCAGGTCCAGCTCAACTTTATGCAGGATTGGCACAGTGCTGTGCTGCAGTTGACAGACGGTGCAAAGAAATGGATTCTGGTTCTTTACTAGTTGCTTCAGATGACCACTTTGTGCACTTGTGGCAAAACAGAGCACAACTGAAACTACAAAAACTTCCTCAATGGTCTTTTAACTGCCGAAGGAAGTCCTCTCTCACCGATCATTATATATTAAGGGGAAAAAGCTACATGGCCTGGTGTTAAAAGCTATTGCTCCAACTTGTCAGATCGTAAACTAACTGAGATTAACCACATTTTTTTGTCTGGCTGAAACCCTGCCTTTTCTCACTCTGTTGTCTTTGTGAAAACTATGACACACAACAAACGCACAGCTCCAAAGGGATGGTTTCTACATGTGTTTGTCCCACCATGAAGTGTGTAGGAGGAGCTGTGAGTGTCTGGGGGCTTTGCTAGCAGCACTGTTGGCAGATTTTATTTTAAATTCGAGATGATGCTTAAACAGCATGGCTGCCATAATATTCTGCAGCGACACACATTCTCACCTGCATATTGTCACCATTTGTCTTTGCACAGGACAATGGCCCAGAACAGACCCTCAAGCTCCGAAAGGCCTATTTCACCAAGAAAGAGACTGATGGTTTGCTGCATCAGATTACAGGAGACTCCACAGTCACCTGACCTAAGCCTAGTTGAGAAGGGCTGGGATGAGCTGTGTAGGAAGAAAAAGCAGCCATCTATGAAACAGGTGTCAATCACATGGCAGCACCTCAGTGCATTTATATAGATAAGGAAGTTAAGATTGAACATTGGAAAGGTGATTTAGGTGACTGAACGTGGCATGGTTTTTGGTGCCAGATGGGCTCATCTACTGGGATTTTACCCCGACAACCGCAGGGAAGTTCTCTGGATGAAAATGTTTAGTTGATGCCAGATGTTAAAGGAGAATGGCCAGAATGCTTCCAGCTGCTAGTGAAGCCATAGTAACTCAAATAACCACTCACTGCAACACCACAGCCCATCTGAGTATTGTTGCTGAACATGTCAATCCCTTTATGATAACAGTGCACCCATTCTCTGATGGCTGCTTCCAGCAGGATCACACATTAACTGGTTTCTTTAACAAGTGTTCACTGTACTCAAATGACCTCTATAGTCACCAGATCCCAATCCAATAGGGCGCCTTTAGGATGTGGCGGAACATGAAAGTTGCATCATGCATTAGAAATATTGAATTTTTGAGGCAGTAGTGCCATAAACCTGGATTATTTCAAATGGCCATCAGAGGGTGAATTTGCTTATTAATTTATGCTGTTTACCTTATAGTATAAAGCATCTTGAGGCAACTGTTGTGTGATTTGGTGTTATATAAATAGCACTATATATAAATGAAATTAAACTGAACTGATTTATATAAAAAGTCAGATTGTGTAGAAGTCTACCGGAAAATGACCCTCTGCTCTATGATCTCAATGCTTGCCCAATGGGTTTAGGGTCTCAGTCAGCTGATTTAAGTGTTTAGGAATACAATATCAGTTTTTATATTATTATGACAATTACAGTGAAAAGGAGGATGAAGAATGATGGGCTTTGTTGTAAGTCACAAGTGCAGTGTCCCTCAATTTCTAAATCAAACTCACCTCTCATTCCTATTTTTAAAACAACAAGGTGGGAAACCTGTGGTTTAAAAAAGAAACCTGCATACGTATGGCCCGTCTAAAAATTCTTCTATGTGCAGCGTTATATTGTCTGTTTTCCCTGGTTTTGATAGTAGCATAAAGGAGTTGTTATCGATCTACAAGTTTGTTATATGCATCTAAATATGGTTCATAAGTTTGAATGAATTTGCTGGAGTTTTTAGACGTCTAGAAGAAATTCTGACCTTGTAACCCTTTCAGGAAATGCAACTGCGGCTGCATGTTGTTTCAGGTGATCTACTAGTGAGGAAATGTGGCCAATGTGTGAAAAAGACAGCAGTTGCGTTAGAGGGTGTAAATTCATCTGAGCCTGTAAACATGTATGAGTGTATGAGAAACAGAAAGTATGTCACATTGTAAGTTAAGTATTTCAGCTACTCAGACATCAGAGAGCATGGAGGAGCAGAGAGCATGTGAGAAGCGATTATAGAATATATATATATATAATATTTTGAGCAAAAACAAAAGGGAAAGTAAATCATCAAGTTTACATTTATTCATTTGGTTTTAACCATCATCCAAGGTGGAAGTATTTATGATTCCTTAGACCTGAGACTGCTTGTAAGCCACTTTATTTCGAGGTTTGTGGTATTGTCGCTACTTGTTGCAGCAAGGTGTGCCAGAAGATGTTATTCTTTCAGAACAGGTTAGACTGCTAATGTCAGTGATATTACATTAGTGATGTATAATGTTCTCTAATGCAATTATGTTTGCTGTCTCAACACGAGATCAGTGTCAGGTTAGCTTAGTATCCACTATCACACAGGCCATAGAAGAGAAACCTCTGGTTAGCTAGAAGTTGGTTATAGTTAGTATATTGTCACCTGGCTTGCTAACATTAGGTATCAGCAGAGAGTGTAACCGCACAGTGAGGACAGGAATGTTACGCGGGGGCTAAAACTGAACTCGCTGCCGAACTTGGGGCTTTATGTTGTTGTACATCAGAAAACATGAAAGTCAAGAGGCTTCTGTTAAATTTATACGGTTGCAGTACATAACTTCCTGTTTGTAACTCTCACACACATATTTAGTTGACTTCTGTACAGCCTCAGTTTAGTTGTTCTAATTTCTGTTTCCTTTAGATCACCGCAGCTCAAATGACATGAGCTTGACTGCATGACCTGTGCATGTGCAAAATGAAAGTTAGAGGTGTGTGTGTGTGTATGTGTGTGTGTGTGTGTGTGTGTGTGTGTAGCCGCTAAGACTGGTGGACCTAAATCTTCACCACCACGTCTTTATACATACAAGCGCAAAGGGGAGTGAGCGGGTCAGCGCTCAGGGCACAGAAACTTAGCTGGCTTCAAACACCATTTATTTCCATAAAACAAACACAGCCAGAGTCACAAATACAAGATAAAATTCCCCGTATACAATAAAAATAGTGTTGCAACCCGCTAAAAACCCTGCCGGCAGAAATAACTATACAATATTAAAACAAGGCTAAATGAATGTTTTCCATATGCTAAAATTACTCTCCCATAGTCCCATAATCCCACAGTCCAGCCACACCTGGGCGAATGGTCCTTATATGAAAGAGACAGGAGAGGAACTTCTCTTCCAGTATGGTAAAACTCGTCAGCAACAGACCAGGGAGGGGGCTCCTATCGCAGACCTGTCTCCTCCTGACAGCGCGTCGCCGTACAGTCCCGCCCCACTCCACACCTGAACACGGCCTCCCTCGTCTCACCGTCAGATGCAGGCAGAGGGGCATCCCTGCCCTGTCGTGCATTGCAGCCATCGCCACCCACTGTTGCCGTTCCTGCCGTTAGGACTGGATCGCCGAACAACTCGCGGCGCCCCACAGTCAGGCAGCAGTTCGTTCCACACACGTGCGGGGTTGCACGCGTTCCTTTTTCTCCTCCTCACCCTTCGTGCGTCACTCCTCTCTCTTTTTGTCTCTGCGCCCACCATCCCCTTTAACAGGTCAACCTGGCGGCTGATAGGCCACCTTGGGGAACGCCCCCACCTCACAGGTGCCTACAATTATCTGTTTAGTCCACAGTGGGTTAAAGGAACATGGTACAACATTAACACAAATATAAATATGAGGATAAAACCATGCAGTATAAATATCAACAAACAAACATGCAATATAAATATCACTATAAAATCATGCAAATAAAATCAACACTATGTACCAATACACAGATTGATAAAACATAAAAACACAAATTTCCGCTGTGTGACATGTGTGTGTGTGTGTGTGTGCCTTAAATGCAAAACTATGTTAAGGAAAGCCACAACTGAAATCACAAAATCAAAATAGGGTTTCAAAAACCAGCATAATGATGAGGACGTTACCCAGTGGGGCCTTCTATATACTGTCTAGGCTTCTCTTTATATTGTCTTGTCCACCGTGTGTGTTTTTTTCACCAGTGACTCCTCATGCTTGGTATTTTGCCATGACCTCTCTCAGAGTACTCTGTATGTAACTCTTAAGGGAAAAGGAGATAAAATGTTTGCTATGGGTAAAACCAGTGTTTAAAACAAAAGGGGTTATCTAAACATTAGTCACAGTCACTGCACACAGCATCACTAATCCAAGGTCACAAATGGGTCTATTTGTTGTCTGCTGCTAGTCAATAAATACGTTTAAGTAAATAGTAGACGAGCAGCATGCTAAATCATAATGACCCATTTTGTATTTAAATATGTGAGATGTGAATGTAACAGCTGGGCTCCATAAACTAATATGTTGAGTAATCTGTAATATAATAATTACTGCTTAAATTAGTAGTAGATTACATTTGCTACTAAAATTGCCCAGCTAGAGTCATGGTAAAAAAATAAAGTCTACCCTCTTAAATTTCTGAGGTTTTATGTATCAGGACATAATTAAAAGTAATTTGGTCTTTAATAGGTAAATACAAACTCAGATCAACTACATATTACATCGTGTCAACTAAAAGTAAGCTAAATGTAGAAGCAATGTGTTGAAACTAAGTACACTCTTATTGATCCACATGATAGCAGCCAGTCTTTGATGACAGTACAATTAGACAAAGATTGAAAAGTATTGTTTGGTAGAGTTGTCAGAAGAAAGCTTCTTCTCTCTAAAAAGAGCATGGGAGCGTGACTTAGGTTTGCGAAGTTGCGTCTGAAGAAACCACAACACTTCTGGAACAATGTCTTTTGGACAGACAAGACCAAAGTAGAGATGTTTGGCTATAAAGCACAGCAGCGTGTTTGGTATAAACCCAACACAGCATATTAGCACGGACACCTCATGGTGGTGGAGAGGTGATATATGGACTTGTTTTGCAGCCAGAGGAGCTGGGCAACTTGCAGTCACTGAGTCAAACACGAATCTTTATTATTGTGTATTCTAGAGTGAAATGTGAGGCCATCTGTCGGACAGCTAAGACTTGGCCAAACCAGCATATCTACAACAGAATATCTGACTCAACTCAAAGAACTGAGGTGTTACAGTAGCCCAATCAAAATCCAGATCGTAATCTGACCTTAAGAGAGCTGTGCATGAATAAATGCCTGCAAAGCTCAATAAGCTGAAGCAACGTTTTTTTTAAGAAAAGTGAGCCAAAATTGCTCCACGATGCTGGGAGAAAGAGATAAAATCATACAGAAAAGGTGGTTTTAAAATCTGTTGTATCATGAGTTGCACTCATTTTGCATTTTGACTTAATTGTTGTTCGCTAAACCCAATGATTTGTCGTTCATGAGAGGTTTTAAGACTCACGTTTTGACAAACCTCATTTCCTCTTATCGTTACTGTATTTCTGTGATGGTGATTGAAAAGCACTTGAATAAATAAAAGGGTGCTGAAAAAACTAAAGCTAAAAAAATCTCAGATTCATCTACTGCAACAAGAAGCAACTGTTTTATTTTCGTCTTGAAGCTCAGTATTTAGCTCACAGCCCGCGCTGCCTCCATCTCGCCATCTCTTTACAATACTTCTCCTGTCTGTCATTTCCTCTCTTTTACCTTTGCTCCATGTCTTTCAATTATATTTATTCATGCATGTCTTGGTTGATATAAAGTATAAATAATCTTATTAGATGCTGTTGTTGAGACTCATTTCTTTATGGAGCTCCAAATTTATATTCATGACCACGGATGCACATTTGAAGGTGTGTAATGATGGAGGAGTCATGTCCTACCACGGGAAGGCTGCAGAGGGAATAATATTTGTTGTGTTTGCATCACCTGGAATGAGACTGTGTTGCACGCACAGAATGACACCTTGAATCAGATGGAGGAGAAAAAAAAAAGAACTATATTGGATCTGTGTGACTCAGTGGTTTTTGATCATCTAGCCTCTCATGTGACGCAAGTCTAACGTAGGAGAGTTCTTTGCTGTGCAGTAATAAATATTAGATAAATAAGGTGAGGAAGAAGTTTGTTTTAGGATCTTAAACTGATCAGTGCTCTTGTGTAAACGTCATGTTATGTGCGGGTTTAACTGGGGCTGCTTGTTAGTGTTTGATAGTGATACCAGCAAACAGAAAAGAGGGGAGAGAACGAGAAGGGAAGAGATGTGAGAAGAGGAAGTAAATAAGACTTCAAGTGTGGCGTTGTGATTGTCCTGTTTATGACAGCCAGCAAGTAAATCAGAGAGTGCAAGTGATTCTCTGCTCGAATGACTCCTCAGATCTTGCATCTGAAATATTACATCTTTTGCCCATTTGCTATTACTGGTTACATGAAAAAATAGAACAAAATCTAGCTAGCTCACCTTCAGTAATTTCACTCAAGAAAAGGTCATTTCAGTGGAACATTATGTCCCCAGGGTTAAAAAACATTAGTCATTGAATTCAGGTGTTCCAATCACTTCCATGGCCACAGGTGTTATAATGTCACTGTTTATGGTATTAGCAACTCAATGGTAAGCCGTAAAATCACAGAGCAGGATCAGTCAATCGCTGCAGACCTCCAAACTTCATGTGGGCTTCAGATTAGCTCAAGAACAGTATGTAGTGAACTTGATGCAATGGCCGAGCAGCTGCTTTCATGCTCCCAACTTTGTGGGATGATGAAATATTTACCAAGGTCACTTTTTATCTTTTCTGTTCCAACATGACTGCGCACCAGTGCACAAAGCAAGCTCCATGAAGAAATGGATGAAGAATTTGTTGGGAAAGAATTTGACTGGGCTGCACACAGTCCTGACATCAACCAATTAGAACACCTTTGGGATGAATTAGAGCAGAGACTGTGAGCCAGGACATCTCAACCAAAACTGGGGTCTAACCTCGCACATCTACGGTCAGTAATTCCCATAAACACACTCTTAAACCTTGTCGAAAGCCTTCACAGAAGAGTTGAAGCTGTTAGAGGTGCAAAGGATGGGCTGACGTCATACTAAACCCTAGAAAAATGGGATGTCACTTTACTTCACATGCTTGTGAAGGCAGATGAGCAAATACTCCTGGCAATACAGTGTTTTTAGATATATAATTACGTGAATATAACTGCCATCCACTTGCTTCAAGAAAAAGCCCGAGTAAACTGTCCACAACGATTTCTGCTAAAATACACCATTGCTCTTCACTATAGACTAACCTACAGCAGACACAAGGGGAACGCCGCTGTAGAAGCCTTTAGAAAGTAGATCTATCACCATTTCTTACTCATACAGTGGTTGTACCCTGCTGTCAAGGATGTACTGATGCGTGCCAGTGATTAAGAAAGCCACGATAAGATTAGTAAAGAAAACAAGGAGCCAAAAGTAAGCATCTTTTTCTGGCTGCATGATTGCCAATATATCCTAATTTGTGTTGTGCTAACATTGCTTTTCTGATCCAGACAAACAGTATTTTTCAAGCAGCAGACAGCACACTGCATCATTGTGGATTCAGCTGCAGCAGAGGCAGCAACAGTCTTTGTCAACAATCGTAGCGTCCATCATGGGACAGCTCAGAGCCAAACTGCGCCTACATGCAGCGATGCTAAATATCTGCTTGACTTCCTCAGATGTCTTGTTGCTCTATCCAAGAAGCAGAGCGAGAAGATGCGGGCCAAATCAGTCTTGCAGCAACATCTGGAACACTGCGAGTTTCCACTGGTCCATATTTGCTCCTTCGCTGAAATCCCAAGATTCCCCAGTGAATTTCCTCAAATGAGCTTTCTTCATTTTTTTTCAATTCCTGTGAGAGTGAAAGAGGTTGGACTGAGATCTATTTAAGTGAAGAATTCCTTCTCTGGGCTGTGGAGGAGTCTCAGGGACACAAGTTTTGGTTTATCATCTCACATCTGGAATATTTCAGCTTCTGAGTCACCAGGGTCAACATTTTCATGTGGAAAAAAAAAATCACAAATGCAAATGCCATCAAACTTAAAAAGAAAAAAAAGATTTCTAACTAAGAAACTGGAAGATTGTTCAAACATATTAACAGATATGCACCAGATAACTGATATGCATTAAACCAGTGTAGGTTAGCTCTTTATCTCTTTAAAGCCCACTCAGCGTAACCCTTCGGTCTACGGTAAGCTTTTTTTCTGAACTAAGTGGTTTCTGTCATATTTCAGCCTGGCTTGAAAAGCAAAATGAATGGGTGTGCATCAAAAGTTAGTGATCTCTGCCTGTGCAGCTACCCTTGGGAAAAATCTGGAAACTATTCTAATGGTCATCAAACCACATCTTTAGTGATAGATACTCATCATCAAGGGTACGGGGGAGGTCGTTAAATGTCATCTTTATGAAGGAAAGACAAAGACACACACACAAAAATATTCCATGTGAATAAATATAAGCAGTAGCTGTGAAAGAGTAAAAACTACCGTGTCAAATTTTGGAAATCTGAGGGGAAAACAGCTCTTCACTTTTTGAAGAATAGATTGTCATTATGACTACCACCTGCCGCGTAGCGACACCACAGTGACAGGTCTGAGATTGGAAATATGATTGGCTAATCCTGCAGGATGAGCTGAAAGGCTGCGCCTTTCTGAAGACCAAGGTAAACTTTGTTGAGGACGGGGAGTTAATTGAAGTGTCACTCCATTCCCAATGTGAATGACATCCAGGACAAATGAGAATCACAGTTTCCTTCTCTCGCACTCCCCTGCTCTGCATAAATCTCTGTTTGAAGGTCACTGACTCTGAAAACAGCATCTGGTCAGTTAGTTCACACCAATATTTTACTCACTCTCAGGCATAAAATGGCTGCTCGGTTTTATCTGCTGCCAGCGGGCTTGACTGACATGCATATTAGCTCTTTTCTCCCGGGACTCTGAAAACACATCATATTTTCCACAACTTTCATTTTCTCCATTCAAATTGCAGCCACATTGAGGTGTCTTGGTTGCATACTAATTGTGTGTGATGCTCACCTCTGAGAGCGAGCTAGACATCCGCGCAAGGAGCCAACTATTTTTCATTGTCTCTGTCGCAATAAAAAGTGTCATCTTAGACAGGCTGCAAAAATAGCAAAGATCTGTCATCATCTGTGGAGTGTAGATTAAAACACGGGCAGAATGTGATTGTTCGGGGACAAAAAAGAAGTCTACACGGTAACACAAACACAGCCTTTCTTCGTCTGCAAACCCTCTAAAGCCACCTTTTGTTCCACTTGGCCTCTGATGATATCCTGAGTCCCTACTGTCATTTCTTCCCTTTCCTGGTTCTAATGCTACAACAATCACCTTTGCTTTTCACTGCAGTCTCACAGCGCTACAGACCTTTTCATTAAATATGGAGAAAATATCTCCAGGAGAAAGAGAGACTCAAAGAAAATGTAAATAAGCAGTGAAGAACTTCAGTAACCCTGTACTGTTGCTTTTTCTTTTTTCTGTGGAGTGTGTGATGAGATGTGACCTGAGCAGGCCTTGTATTTGGGATAAAATGAGTAAGATGCTGTGTGTGTTCGAGTGTGTGTGTGTGTGTGTGTGTGTGTGTGTGTGTGTGTGTGTGTGTGTGTGTGTGTGTGTGTGTGTGTGTGTGTGTGTGGTTTAGGATGCTATGAGTAGGATGGTGGAGCCAGAGGATGCATGAGTCGCACTAGAAGACAGCTGCACAAGGAAACCTCCACATGTAAAACCCTGGCCGTGAAACAGACAATTCTGTAAGGACATTGGCTGTGCAGTGATTTTTTTAAAATATCAAAACAACTTAAACAACTGAGATGGTTAACAAAGAGGTCATAAAATGCATTTAACAAATGCACTATAATATAATGCAATACAATGCAGGAGCACAGCAAACTGTTCAGGCAGTTAAATGAACTCCTTTCTAACCAATAAAAAAGGCAAACAAAGGGTTGGATATTAACAAGCAAAGAAACTGAGTATGTTATCAGAATATCTTGAGCAAACCAGCCCTGTTTTGCCTGCCACATTTGTTCTAGCGGGTCGCTGAGCACGAGTCAATAAAATATAACATTAAATGCCTGCTTTGCACCAGTTTCTGTAGTTGTTAGTGGTTCAGTTTAAGTTTGTGCTGAGTCTGAATGTGGCTGTAATTTCTTTTAGAAGTGCAAAGATCTATCATGAGCTCTGTCAGGTAAGTTTATCAGCAGATTTCTGAGAAGTCAAATGTCTACAAATGCAGCAAAACTGTAGCTGCCCTCAGCGCTAGTTTCACACTTCTCATTCATACTGTATCACAGCCTGAGCTCAGACAAACACTGTGTCGCTGCATAGCCCGTGTAAGCAAACACAGAGAATAAAACCTGACCTCCGTCAGATTTGCAAAATAGTTGAGTTGCTTTATTTGAAAATCTGAAATATTTCTGTTTATGTTGGTTTGGTTTTGGATTTTTAAATCGAAGATGAAAATGAGCTTTTAGCCAAATCAGGTACATGAATAAAAAGAACATTCTGTTTATCGTGACGTTTTAAATATCAGGACATTAAGACAATGTAAATTAAAATACATTTAAATTTACATTAGGTCATTACAACCTCAAATGAACAGCAACACATTGCACTTATTTGGCAAAATCCAAGCTCAGATGGAAAAAGCAGTGTGTAAAAAAGTTAAGTACACCCTTAATGCTTCCACAGGAATCAAGAGGCCAGGTAGCAGATAATCAAAAATAATTGATTAACTGATCATCAGAAAGTGTGAGCACATAAATAAAAGCAGATGTTCTGAGGAACAGTAGTGGAGGGCAGCCTTGGGCCTGTGCACGTTGCAGTCATTGAGTTGACCATGAACTGCTCTGTATACCAAAATATTCTGGAGTCAAACGTGAGGCCATCTGTCCAACAGCTGAAGCTCAGTCCAAATTAGGTCATGCAACAGCACAATGACCCCAAGCACAGCAGCGAATCTACAACAGAGTGGTAGAAATAGTGGAATGGCCCAGTCAAAGTCCCGACCCAGAGGAGTGAAATGCAGCGGTGGAACCTTAAGAGAGCTGTGAATAAACGAATCGATGCTTCAATGAAATGAAGCAACATTGCAAAGAGTGAGCCAAAATTCCTCTACAGTGATATGACAGACTGATAAAGTCACACAGAACATGATTACTTAAGTTATATCTGCTGAAGGTGGTTCTGCAAGCTACTGAATTATGCGGTGTGCTTAGTTTCACACACACTGATTCTGCATGTTGCCTTCCATAAGTAATAACAATGTGTTTAAGTAATTTTAAGACCTACTGAGATCAGATTTTTGTTTTTCCTGATAACTGAAAGAGGGTGTGCTTTCTTTTTCACCTGATTTGTTTGTATTGTGTTTTGTCCCTTTTAAATAAACTAACTTAATAAGAAAAGCACTCTATACAGCACTCTATTTTCTCTTAAATCATTAAGTTATATTTTTGGTGAATGTGTTTGACGGTTTGTGTTTATGAGCAAATTTAGACGCCAATAAGCATTTCTTACCTCGCTGCATCTTAAGTACTTTAGATCTGTTTTAGATAAAGCAGTAAGAAATTAAAACTGCCTAGGCAACAGAAGGAGCTAAAGTTATAAGGATTGAAAGAGGAGGGGTAAATCAATGGAAGGAAACAAGAAGCACAGCCCCACTGTGAAGTGTATTTACCTGATTTTACCTCTTTTATTTTTAACCCCTTCAGTAGAGCTGAAGTAGCAGCAGCTCTATAGTGCGCTCTTGTCACAGGTAAAAGCATAAAATGAGCCAGATTATTTGTGAATGACTGTGCAAACATGCAACAACACTCTCTGGCTGTTTCTCCAACACAGATGTCTGGCAGGTGCACGTTGTCAGAGCAGCAACTGAGTCTGCGAATATGAATATTAATGTACAGTAGAGAGCTGCATTATTATGCTAAAACCACTCTGTCCTTCTGTCTGGGGTAGATTCACAAATCAAAAATTCCTTGATGTGCTGCACACTTTGTCAATTTAGTCCATCAGCTGTTACTTTGAAAATATGTGAGAGGAAGAGAAGAATCTGAAGCTGCAGAAGAAGACATGAGAAACGCAAAGTCAGGATTATGTTGCAGCGTGCTTTAAAAGACATTATTATTTCTCTCTGGCCTGTTGCACAAAGCTTCCAACCCCTGCTGGCTTCATCTGACACATGATGTGTGTGTTCGTGTGTGTGCGTGTGTGCTGTGTGAGTGAAAAAGAGAGGGTGAGGGGGGCCTGACAAAAGAAATGTCTGAGTGAAATGAATGGGGACTAAATCTGCCCATCAATAAGCTGCTTGGGCCTGTGCCATGAAGGCCACATGCCTCCCTGCAGATGCAGAACTTAAAAAAAAAGAAGAAGATACATCTGGATCTCAAACTGTGAGTGTGTGTGTGAATGTGTGTGCACATGAGCAAGCCACATGCAACTTGGTGCTCCTTCCAACAAGGATTAAACTCTCAGACATAGACTCATCTAATCACTGGTGGCCCAAATGGAGAGAGAAAATCCAATCCCCTCCCAACAAAGTGTGATCACAGGCACAGAGAGAAGCAAATGTGCACCACAAAGCATGGCTGGATGAAGAACTTCCTCTCATTTAGGCCAGCAATGTTTGGTATTTTAAGGAGTGGTTAACCCAAATCACTAAAAAAAAAAATAATACAGTCACTGACTACCTCTAGTCAGCAATGGGAAAATGTTTCAGAGTAAAAGTAAAAGTAGAAAAGAAGCAGTGCAAGAAGCTCTACTTGTATAAAAAAGGCCTGCTTGAGAAATTGTGCTTTGCAAAGCCCTCAATTCCTCATATTTTCCTGGGAAAAAAACGGGAATAGTTGTGGGAATTTATTGCAACATGTACAAGCATGCATTGAAGTAAAAAAGTCAATATTTGGTATGACCACCTTTATTCTTCAGCCTAGTCTGAACTCTCTTAGGCAAGCTGTTTTGTAATTTCCTTAAGTAGTCTTCAGGAATAGCTCTCCTGGCTTCTTGGAGGACATTCAAAGCTTTTCTTTGGATGGTGGCTGCCTTTTGTTGCGCTCTCTTTTGAGATAATGGCACACTGCTACAATAGTATGGAGGTCCAGGCTCTGGGGAGGCCAATCCATGGCCGATAGTGATTTAATTGTTTGTTTTTCAATCCAGATTTGCTTTGACTGCATTGGAAGTATGTGTGTGTATCATTGTATCTATTCTATTGTAATTTGGCATACCTCTCAGGTTCGATGTCAGGAGTCAACTGCTGGATTTTTTCTTAATCTGAGTAAACTTGTCCAGTTTCTTCATATTTTTTGACAACACACTGCACACTATTCCAAGATATTCCAAAACCCAAGTGTTTTGACTAATAGCTCTTTGGGACTCAAA
Source organism: Rhamphochromis longiceps (assembly GCF_057381845.1). Classification (NCBI taxonomy): domain Eukaryota; kingdom Metazoa; phylum Chordata; class Actinopteri; order Cichliformes; family Cichlidae; genus Rhamphochromis; species Rhamphochromis longiceps. The sequence continues at coordinate 49,094,466 of NC_140563.1, forward strand.
CAGCTTTGTTGCCCCTTTTCACCTTGTTAGTGAAAAAGGATCCCATAACTTTCAAACTGTGTTATTTTTGGAAATTCTAAAAAAAGAAATGGGAAAAATGCATTTTTAAAATGGGCTGCCAAAAATACTGTTTAAATTCCTTGCTAAAGGTTCTGTTATGTGTAGACACAAAAAATCTAGGTTAGTGTTCATGGCTTAATTACAAACAAAAAAAATCCTCTGAAAATGTCCTGAATTGAAAATGAAAAACTTTGAAAGATCTTCAGATTTATCAAGGCTAGTTAAAAAACAACAACAGAGATTACAGGAATGTCTGGCTCCTAGATAAGTGAAAAATTGTGCCTTAATCAGCTTGAAACTGTGACTTAAATCAGTGGTTCGTAAAAGGAGGTTTGCAAAATTTTGCTCTAAATGAAGCTCTCAATTTACCGGTCGATCTACGTCCCTACCCTCACCTATGGCCACGAGCTGTGAGTAGTGACCGAAAGAACGAGATCGCGGATACAAGCGGCAGAAATGAGCTTCCTCCGAAGGGTGGCTGGCCTCTCCCTTAGAGATAGGGTGAGAAGTTCGGCTATCCGGGAGGGGCTCAGAGTAGAGCAGCTGCTGCTCCACATCGAAAGGAGCCAGCTGAGGTGGTTCGGGCCTCTGACAAGGATGCCCCCTGGGCGCCTCCTGGGTGAGGTGTTCCAGGCATGTCCCACCGGGAGGAGGCCCCGGGGCAGACCCAGGACACGCTGGAGAGATTATATCTCTCGGCTGGCCTGGGAACGCCTTGGTATCCCCCCGGATAAGCTGGAGGAGGTGGCCGGGGAGAGGGAGGTCTGGGCCTCTTTGCTTAGGCTGCTGCCCCCGCGACCCGGCCTTGGATAAAGCGGATGAAGATGGATGGATGGATGGATGATAAAATCATGTTGTATCATTAAAAAATGAACCTATGCACCAGTTACGCCTGTTTGTTTGTTTTTTTAAACAAGCAGTCCATCTTTTCTTCATCTTCATCAGAGTGCAACAGACTCTTGCTGTTATTGGGTCATTAGCCAACAAGCACTGAGCTATTGTGAGGTAACTCCAAGTTGAGATAAATTGAACTGGAGTTAGGATTATGAGAGGATCTTTGGAAAAAGGTTCACCATTGCAAGATTACCATGGATCTGGAGCAGCCAGGGACTGAACGTCCAACCTTCCATGACAGTAGAGGACCTGCTCTTCCTCTAAACTACAGCTACCTCTTATGAAAAAATTATTAATTATTAATTTTAATTAGTTATTTAACTTCGAAAGCTAGAAACATGGCCACGAGAAACGAGTGAAAGTGTGAATTATTTTATTACACACATGTATCTCTGCAGAAATTATTCTTCCTAATTATTTCATATGGAAACATGTTTTTCGGAAAAAGAGGAATGCCACTGAAGACTGTAAATACAAATTTCTTTAAACTGATGAAAAACAAAGCAAAACCATGCTTCAGAAGAACTACACAGAAAAGCTGGTTTAAATCGTGATGATTTGTTTTAGATGCGATTTCATGTCTCACAGGAGAAGGCAGACAAAAGGTAAATATGGAAATGAAGCTACAACAAAGACATCTGCCTGGTGGAAAACAAAAAGAAAATCAATATATATATATATATATATATATATATATATATATATATATATATATATATATATATATATATATATAGCACACGCACAGATACACATATATCAACACACACAATCATACAAATGGTCAAAAACTGTTTATTGTTAGATGCTGCAGCAGCACGGCTCATCTATCATTCATGCCAATAGAGCACAGTGAATTGAAGTGAAATTAAGAGAAATAGCAAGGGAGCAAAGGAAAAGGAAAAACAGAACAAATCTGACTTGGCTTTGATTGAATCCTGCACAGACAGTGGCCAGATACACCTGGGTTCCTCTGTTCATCTGAATCCAGATATTACCCCTGAATATAAAACATCAGAAGCTTGACAAGCTGCCTCCAGTGTTTCTGAGATAAGGTGGTGTTTCTTCAGAGGCAGATCAGATTTTTTTCCCCTTTCTTTTTCTTTTTTGTATTTCACAAAGGTGCCGCTTTTTTTTTTTTTTTCCAGAGCTAGGTTGCCATCTCATGCGATTACATGTGGAGGGAAGAAAAGTACGCACAGAAACACATGCAAAAAGCATTCACTGAAACAAGCAAATCATTTGAAATTAGAGCTGGGCGATATATCGAGTTTTTAAAACATATCGATATATTTTTATACGAGATATAAGATGTGACAATATCCTTTATATCGATATAGTCTATGTTACGTTATAATTATAGTTGTGGAGCCGCAAGTTTGCCTCTTTTTCGTCCACTTTTGTCTCTACGCAACGTTACTCCGCCTCGCCTTCACTGAAGACAACTCCCCCTCCTACCCCATCGCTTCACGTGCAGGCAGCGACAAGACGGACACGGCAAATCTCCGTTAACGAGTTACTGCGCATCGCCCCATGCGTGGGGCTGGACGGCGTCAACGTGCTAACGAGCTAAACATGCTAACGAGCTAACCGCGCTAACCCTAATAAAATCCTTTCATTCTCTCAAAAGTTGATAGCGCGCCTTATGTATGAATTCTGGTTGTGCTTGGTGGCCGCGAACTGATTTTATGTGGTACACGGCGCTCAGCAATCTGTCAAAAATGTTTGAGTACGACTTTGGTAAGCTACGGAGCTGCACCGCTTGATAGATTGTCGGCGCATTACGGCTACCGAGGAGCTTCGCGGAGTGATACGTACTGTGCATCAACGTAATATTACCGTATTGTGTGTGTATAAGGACCATAAATGGCACCTGTAAGAGACGTGGTTATGAAGCGGATTTCAAACTCCAGGCTATCAGTCACACAGTAAAACTTGGGAACAGAGCAGCTGTGAAATCTGTCTGTCTTTGTTATTACGCTCAGCGTCTTTTAGTTTACATTTTGACTGCACAATTGTGAGCTCTTTGTTTAGCACAAAAACAACCTTGTTTTCTTTTATTTATGGAGCATTATTATTTAATGAATGCTCATAATTTAATTTTGAGTAATTTTTCATGTACATCTGTGCTGTATGTTAATAAAAGTGCCTGTGTGACATCTGGGACACAGCTTTGACTAAGAACTCTTTTTGTTCTTACTTTATGGCTTAAAAAAAATATCGAGATATATATCTTATATCGCCATCCAGCTAAAAAATATCGAGATATGAATTTTGGGTCATATCGCCCAGCCCTATTTGAAATGAATGTCCCCTTCACTCTGCCCAGATCAAAAGCATCTTAGGTAACTGGTAAAAGTTCTTCTGTAGCACGGCAGTCTCAATCTGGAAAAAAAAATGTTTCCATCACTACAAAATGAATGTTGACAAATGCAAACACATACAGGAGACTTCCCACTGAGGAGTGTGAGCCCACCTACACGGCTAAGATTACTTATTTAAAGCAGATATATTATCTCACAGCTCAAAAGCCACACTGTTCCCAACAGCTACTTGGAGCTGTCGTTGTTGATTTACACTCATTAGTTCAAAAACTCACTGGATCATTAAGGTGTTGTTTTCCTCACTGTTCCATTATTACGGACACCCAAATGTCAATCTACTCAGCAAAAAGCACATTTCTGTGTGCTTGAAATACCTAATGGCATCCTTTCAACATTTTCAATAAATAAAGTAGCCGTGGAAAAAGGCGCACTGTCAGTAGAATATTAACAGTTGGGCATCTAAAGCATGTTTTACTGCACCTATTTTAACAAAATGGTTGGTGAAGAAGAGCCAAAACGTATTTCCATGTGACCCTTCAAAATCACTGGCATTTAAGCTCGGCAGCATATATAATCATACATTTAAAGCAGCGTGCAAAAAGAGGGGGGGGGGGGGGGGGGGGGGGGCATTGGCAGTGAGTTGGGATCATTCAAGATCACCAACACCATGGCTGAAATGCAGCCTCAAACCACTCACTGAAACACTCACTGTTGTACCGCTCTCCTGACCTCCTTTAGAATAATTCATATTATTCATATTATTGATTAATTGAACCAATATTTTAAAAAATGTATTCATCACTTCATAAGACCTATTGGCACTGATTTGGCATTCCTCAGCCTTTCCTCCCCATTTCCTTTCCTTAAGAATGGCTACTTGACAACCACTCTTCCACTGAAATACTTTCTGATGAACTTTGAAGATCTACTGAAAGGTCAGATGCATCTCTCAGGTCCTGTGTCTGGTCTTTGCTTGATTTTCTTCCTGTTTCTTGACATGACTTTGGGATACTGTAGAAAAAAAACTAAAAACACAAGAAAGTCTGATTCCTTGAAGCAAGATATAAAGAAATGAGGAAGATTTGTGCACAGTGCATGACAGTTTGAAAGAACAGACTGTTCACTGTTTACTGTGGCAGTGCACCATGTTCCCTTTTTCTTTACTCTTTTCCCTTTTCAACCAACTAAAAGTTAAACACGTGGAATTCACTGGTTGCTGATCATTTTTCATAAAGTGCACTGAAAAAAAGGGACTGGCCATCTCTTGGATTTATGTAAGCATCTTGCATGTATTTAACACAATTACCTCATGTTTTAAAGATAAATGTAACTATATAGTGTAAAAACTACATGATATGCAGAAAGGGTGTATTAAATTGTTCATATCATGTTCAGGTGAAGTAAGTCAATAAGATAGCAACGTTAAATCTCGTGAAACCACGCGTGATTTCATCTCGCGGGCTTTGGATCGTGGTTCAAAAAAGGCATCCATCTCAGTCAAGTCGAGCAGCCAACTCTACGTTTTTGGTATGTCTTGATTTTTTGAATTAATATTTACCATATTTCAGCCAAATGTAGTTAAACGTCTAGAGTGTCGCCATGTAACATGCTAAAAAAGAGCCATTAGCTTATTTGCTGTTTTATCTGTTGTCAAAGAATTGGCGCTTTTTCATTTGAATTTGTCTTTGGCACAAGAGCCGTAATATCACATTAAACCTAATTATGAGGCACTCATAACATAATTTGGTTTTCTGTGTGAATAGATTTGCCAACTGACTCTTCAGTTACATTGTGTATTTACTGCACCGTGGTGTTAGTGAGATTTTGGACATTGAACAGCTTTAGCTAATATCATTAGCGGCATTATGCTAGCTTACATCCCTACCCCTCCTGCCCTCACCTGCTGTCCTTTTCTTTTTGTTTTTTTTGCTGCACATTGAGAGACCACATCTATTCTGCATTTCACCAGGAGTCAGCTGATGGATTGTGGGTTCAAGGTGTTATGGTAAGAAAGTATATTCTATTTTCGCTTAAGGTTTCTGTAACTTAATTATAATAGGTTTTGTATAATTATTAGGTGCATGCATACACAAATAGACCACCCTATTAAAACAACTGAGAAATCCAAAATCTGCCATAGGTTTAACTTATACCTGTATGTATTGTCAGAAAGGTGATTACTGGACTCACATTAATGCACACTTGAACTAAAATGAGGTTGTAACTTGTGGGTTCTTGGGTTGCAAATCAGAAACAAACATCTTTGGATTTTTTTAATCCCATAAGATCTGGAAACACAGTTTTTATTCAACAAAACATTACTGATTAACCAAGCACAGTGCCTGCTGTTATTTCAAAATTTCAAAATGTTATTTCAGATAAAATGCAGCATTCCAGTGCATCCCAACCATGCCTTTACAGTCAAGGTTTCTGACGGAGCTGAGTTTCTCTCTGACAGTCTGCTGAAAGTGTTTGCAAAGTGATCGGGGGAACAGTGCACAAAGCTAAAGGATGTAGCTGCCATGATGACAGTAAGAACTTTAAAATTCTTTAACTACAAAGTGTATATGTATTGCATTAGGTCAGTAAAAGATTTTTATGCTGCATCCATTGAAACAGTCAACTATTACCTGTGAGTACTGATTCCACTGAAAGGATGCCATTCTTTTTTGTCATGCATTTACTGGCCCACTGAGAAAAAATTATCTTTTTTTAAAAATATATGTTCTGGAAACTATATATCCATAAAGTTGATGTCAAACAGGAATTTTTGATATTGCTTTGTAGATGCTGGTGTTGCATGTTGACTGGTTTAAAAAGTCAAGTTTTTGTCTGGGATCATTTTCTTCTGTGCTACTGAAAAGTTCACAAATCTCTGTTTTCTTTGTTATAATACTTTAGGATGACATTAATGCTCAAAGGGAGTCTCATCAAAGTGCTCCGCATCTGTGTGAAAGACAATTGCAACATCTTGGTGCAGGAGTTCATGGTGAGTGTTTTATGAGTAGATTGTGGCTTTGCAACATTTAAAAATGCATTTAGTTATCCACTTGATCCTCATTGGACTGGTTAGGACCAGTAGTCCTCTTTAATAATTTGAAGTTCACATGAGGCCTAGTAGTGAACTCGGCCGCCGGCCCTTGAGGCCCCACCCCTACCCCTGTATTAGGGGTCACATCAGTGTGAAAAAACTTTAAATTTGTCATTCTAGTGAACAAAGAAAAATCCCCCCAATATTTACATTAGCTTTTGTTTGGAAAAAAAAAAAAAAAAGACCAACTGACCAACAGCTAACCAAATTGTGGGGCTGAAAGTCTAAATTCTAACATCTTCTGAGTGACATAACCTGGATTTCTGATGGGCCGGTGTCTTTCTAACAAAAACTAATGTAAAGCATTTGAAATTATTATGTTTTTCACTCTCTCTTAGAAACTCTGTTAGACCATGAATGGCAGCATGGCAGGCAACTCTTTGGCTATAGCTATTTACTATGGTTTAAATTACTCTAACATTAGAACTGGTAGATTCAAAAGAGATGAGTTTAAAAGGGAATCTTAAAAAAATGTTTTGTGTTTAACCAGGACTTGACTGAGGCCACTGCACAGATTGAGAAAACCACAATGAACATCTGTCTCCAGAGATGCGCCAGGCAATGACTTTTCTGATGTTGGCATCATCATCGAGGGTATAGTAGTTCTTCAAGATCTGGATAACGTGACCTTTGCAGTAGCCATGCTGTTTGGACCTTTTTTATTCCTTCAATATGAGTTACCCATCACAGCTCTGCTACACTTTTGAGGTGATTCAATGGGTGGTAATGGAGTTGGATGCAACTCAGCTCTCAAGAAAAGCTCACAACTAAGACAAAACTGCTCCTGCAAGGAAAGCTCACTGTTATGCATGCAAGGTGATCAGCTCTAGGTGAGAGGACATTTAAATCTCACACTTGTTCTGCTGCATTTTTGAAGCTCAATTCCAGGAGCAGATCGCAGGGTTCATTTTTATATACTCTGCAACTGCCATGAGGACAAGCTGTTTTTGTTGTTGTTGTTTGTTTTTCCTTTTGCTCTGTACAAGTTCTCTGTTTGTCTGTTTGGCAGCATTTTTCAATTTCTGTTTGTATTTTTTCTTTTTTTTTACTAGTGAAGAGATGTAGCGTGAACAGTTATACAGTCTAAATATCCCATATGGGTCGTGTGAAATGGTATTTTCAGTTTCATTCAGTTGAAGTAAAGAACGTTGAATATTTCTAAGTATGCTGTTTTGAACCAAGATGTCACAGTATGATCAGTGCTGTAATTTTTGACAGTCACTGTATCAATGTTATTTTTGCGTCTCTTGAATAAAGTTTTTGACCTGCAAGTGCTAATTTCTTTAGTTATTGGGGTAAAATGGGTAATGTTAATAGGAAGGTGTTTGCCAATTCAGTAACCTAATTTAATGTTAATGGAAACTAACATTTCCTCAAATTGTTTAGTTATAATTGTTGTTTAACTGAATCTTGACGTCAGAGGCCTTAAATAGAATGTTTTGTATTGTCCTGTAACATTTTTCAAAAGAAACAGTCTAATTTCTTTGCTGTGATTGATTCCAGAGAACACGGAAGAACTGACATTATTTAACTGTTGATTTATATAGATTCAGTGGAGGAGTAATGTCAGTTTAATTCTTTACCTACTGTCAATGCAGTGAAATTAGACATTTTGTTTTGAAAGGTTACTGGTGGATGCCAGCAACCATCTTGGAAGAGAACAATACAATCTGTTATAAGGCCTCCATTTGAAAATTGTGTATTTGATACTAGAATATAATAGCAAAATGTAATTTGAAGATAACATGTAGTATTTAAGTGACCAAGTAGTATTGGGTAAAAGTTATTGAATGGTGTTGGGATAAAGTGAAAAAATTGTGAAGGATTAAAATATTCCAAGAGCTCAAATTACTTCATCAAAACATGTTTAAGTCACATTTTATCAACACAAATTGCACAGGTTTATTGAACATGAATAAATTGTGTTAATTTAACTCAATTGTTTAAGTTGCTGCCAAAGCAAAACATCTGTGTGCAACAAATGTCCACCATTGAATTAAGTAAATCCAACAACATATTTTTTTCAGTGTGTTGCCTGTTAACAACTGGTTCATGTGTACAATGTTGTTTGTTGCAATATTATTTTAAACTAAGACTTTTATTCATTAATTACACAAAAAGAGAAGGGTGTTTAGGCATCCCCATTAATATACACTCAGTAATGTCAATAATAATGTGATTACTCAGTGAAAACATGTTTTTAGAAATATTTGCAAATTACTTAAAACCGAATTCATAAAATGTGCCTGAGGCTGTGCCACTTAACATTTTGGTCAGGTCCATCCTGTTGCTGTGTTTATCTGCCTACCTTTAACTGCGGTAAACAGAATAAAATGTTTTGAAAGACACAAATCTTTGCATATAAGAACCCACATTTAGCAGTGCATGTCAAGATAAAAACCAAGCCTCACGTCTGCGTTGTAGTCCTACATGATAAGATTGTGGAGAAGAGTAGCCTCAAAAACTTCTAAATGGTTACCACAACCACTTACCCTATCAAATAAGTAACTGGCTGATGAGGTCATGACATCATCATCTACTGATTTGTCTTGCTGACACTGACTTGGGCACTTTGTGCCCCCAGGATCACATCTGAAGCCAGAATGGGACAAACTGGCAGGGAAAATTTTGGATCTGTGGATATAAAGTATAAATATAAATAAAACCACTGAAATAAATCCAGAACTGATATTGATACTTTTGAATTACATTATACATCGGGTGGGCTTGTGAAAGTCAGTGCTAATATTAGCTGTGTTATTGATGTTCTACAATAACTAAAACACTTATGAATCAGAGTCAGTCTTTTTGGACTTTTGGAAGAGCATGAAACAGGAAATGGTGACATAGGCTACCACACAGCTGTCAGGTAGCTTAGCCTGGGCAAAGTGCTAAAAGGACTACAGGACCTGCAGAAATTCAAGAGTTTTAAAGGACATTCCAGAGGGCTCATGTTGTAGAGTAAAAGGCAGATCTTGTATTTGCTATTGATGTGACTGTACTAATGACTTGAGTAAATACCAAATTGCAAGGCAACGGCCTATTTGCAAAATAGTAAAAGCTTCAATGAGAAACCTGCAGCTTCTTTCAATTCAGTTCAGCTCATAGAACAACATTCTCAATCACATGCAAACATTGATGGCAGGAGCCATTACAGCCCTGCACGATGGGTTTGCAAAGCAATTTGAAGACTTCAAAACAGTTAAGAGTGAAATGGACATGACTCAATATCCTTTCACTTGCAGTGTGGATAATGCATCCAGTGATGTTGAGCTTGAACTCACTGACCTGATTCACTTGTTGCAGAACACTTCTAGCCAGGATCACTCCTGTATTTTTATTCTTTTTTCAAAGAGGAGAGCTTTCCACACATTAGAAGGCTCAGAAGATGTTGCTTCTCTTTGTTCTTCATATGTGAGAAAACATTCTCAGTGATGAAGTTTAAGAAATACAGATGGTCTGTCAGTGATGATCACCTGTCCACCGCCCTCCACAACAGTCCCAGGCTTTCATGTGGACTCTTGGAATAACTGATTGCTCACCTCTGCCATAATGTGTGCCTCAAGGAGCTTCTACGAGGTAATGAATAGAGTGTCTGAAGGATTTGTAAATAAATTAATCCAAGTTTTACTTTTAAAGAAATGTGAAAAATAAAAAATCTGAAAACATGTTTTTACTTTGTCGTAATGTGCTACTGAGTTTTGATTTGTTTTTCACTCTAAATATAATCCTCTGACTACATAGTGCATAGCTTTTGGAGTATTGGTGCATTAAATTAAAACTAAAGAGCCTGATGCTCTGTAAAAATGACTCATTGCTGTTATATCAGCATAAAAAACAACAGCAAAATAAAAGCAAAACGAAAAAGTTGTGTTCAAAAAAGGTGGTTTAGATGTTTAGATTCACCACTAGAAAAACAAGTAGTCATGCAACAGAGCAACAGATAAAAAATAAATAAATAAAATAATAGAAAATATCCACTGAGCAGCAGTTCTCTGGGCAAAAATGCCTTTTTGATGTCAGAGATCAGAGGAGAAAGGCCAGACTGCTTCAAGCTGATAGGAAGACAACAGTAACTCAAATAACCACTTGTTACAACCAGGGTATAAAGAAGAACATCCCTGAATGCACAACATGTCAAACCTTGAAGCTGATGGGTTAGAGTAGAAAAAGATCACATCAGGTGGTCTAGAGAACCCAATAAAGGGGCTGGTGAGTGAATTATTTTATTATACTTCCCTTCCAATCTTAATTCTGACAGTACCATTATAAACTATCTCCATATGTGAAGTTAAGTTTCAATAGAATATTACTGAATTCTCAATAAGTGGGTAATTCAAGAAGAAAGTAAGAAGGTTTTAAGCAATCTGTCAGAATTTATTATTATTTATATACTGTCCAGTCACGACAGCAGTCACCTAGATGCACTTTATATTGTGATGATCCTACAAGAGAAAACCCTCAACAGTCATGTGAGCAGACAACAGTATGAAGGAAAACCTCCCTTTTAACAGGAAGAAACCTCCAGCAGAAACACGCTAAGAGAGGGAAATCCATCTTTTGCAACCTCTGCGAGTTAGAGGAGGGAGAGAACACTAACTCATTTTAGTTCATTAGCATAAAAAGAAAAATTAGCTAACCGAAACTATTTTTGTGTATGTTTGAAACACAAACAGACAAAAGATATTGGACATATCCTGAATTTAGGTACCCTTAAAAAATAAAAAATAAAAAACTCTTTGGCTTCATATAAATGGTATATGGCATTCATACAATAATACTCAAAAAGACCAAAACTAACACAGAAACTAATAAAAGCAAAAACAAAAACATTTTTTAAAAATAATACAAACTAAGCTGAAATGTAAAATAACCCAAATTAAAACCCAGGAGTCAAAATAAATGAAGAAGTAATTAGAAAACATTAAACCATTATAACTCTAATGTGTTGCCTGTGAATGGATTTGTACACCAGCTTATTCCTTTATAATGTCCACTCTAAACAAAGGTCACGTTCTCTGTAATGTCAGTTCCCATAATTATAATGTGCTGTCTGCCTCCTGGATCATTTTTCTTTTTTTACAAATCTGAAAAAAAAAAAGTGCGTTCAATTTCGGTGCCTTCCAATGCTAAGAAAATTATCACTATCTTTGCTGTGACATTCAGCACAGCCAGTCATCAAATCAATACCTCCATAATGATGCCCTGTGAGGATTTTGATAGAAATGGGAGAGGATTAGACTTCTGAAGACAGCTTCTTCAGCTCCATCTAACTGATTGAGAAGCCACAGGCAAAGACTGCAGTCATAATCCAGATTCAGGTACTGCAACATTGCAGCCATTTCTCACAGTTTTCTCTGATAAAATCTCATCCTACACTTACCTGCAGCAGCTCCTCTGTCATTTTCACCCAGTTACATCAGCAGCTCTAGGTGTTAAACCTAAAAGAGAGGCCCCTGCCACTTGGTCATGCAAAATTGATGATTATAAAGTTCTGAATGGACATAGCAGTGTGTTTGCTGCTAAATGTGTACTGTATGGAGGCCTGCAAATGCGTCAACAGCCTGTGAAGGATCTGGATTATAGCTCTGCTTCCTCCGTCTAATGAGTGGAAACCTTAATCCACAACTAGCAGCTGCTAATTCCTGACTCACCTCCTATTTGCTTGTAAACCAGCAAGCTAGTATTGAGTAAGAGTATGCTGGCACAGTCTCTCTATACTAAAGTTCAGTAGAAATTAAAATTCATGATAAGATGTCAGTATATACTGTAAATTCTTGGTGTTTTGACCTGAATATTTAGGTCAGCTACCGTAAAGAAGAAGAATCTAAGTTCACCTTTATAGGGGACCTACTGTGCTCGTTACCAGCTCTTGGAGTCTACTAGAGTAGCTATGCATGAGTCACATTTCAAAGAAATCCTTATTTGCCTTATTCTGGGCCTTGAGGCAGACCCTCAGTTCATCAGCTCTGAAAAATATATTTCTTTGCCTGAAATGACATTATTATCGTGACATCATACAGAGAAAAAATAGAAAAAACGGTCCAAAGCATGGCTTTCAGTTGATACAGGTTATTCATATTCATGTTGACATCATTAATTCAAAATGAATGATTGCAAATTCCCTTTATAGTATAAAATGGGTTTGTCTTTTTTTCATCTGCAGAGATGGCACTAGCATGCTTGGACAATGCTAGCATGAACCGGTGCAGACAAGCAAGCATGCACACCAGCATACCCACATAGATACCTTTGCTCTCCAGCTTTGACACACATGCATGCATATATGCATCTATTTGCATATACATTTGCTATATGTTTATATTTATATATACATACATGCAGGGGAGCTGTCAGCCCATGCGAGAACGCTATAGAAGTTACCATATCATTCACCCATCCCCTTTGAAAAAGCCTGGCCACAAACACACCATTTTATTTGTCCTTAGAATTTGGGCTTACTGCGGCTGACAAGTGTGATGTCCTTTTACACACCGGCTGAGGGGGGAGAAAGTGCTGACATGGACACTTGTCCCATGAATTTCGTGCCATACGAGAATCTGCTGACGCCGCCAACTGTCTCAGGAAGAAATCTTAACAAAGAAGTGAAATTAAATGCCGACAACTTCTTCTGTGCTTCCTGGAGTTACAACCAGGCTTTAATATTTCATAGCCGCTTCCATATACTTTTATTGACATCAGACCTTTTGAGGATCAGGTTTAAGGAATCAAGACAAAGGACGACATCTGTGAATAGTATTCCTTTACGGATTATGACCACGAGTCTCGGCTTGTTTTTGCATCATGAAGAACCTTTTGATTTGTGTCAAATATTTCATGAATGTTTAAATATCCATTATTTTGTATTTTGGAGAAAAATCATTCATTAGACAGTGCACTACGGGATCAAGTTAACTGTTGTGAATTGCAATTTTTTTAAATTACATGGGTTACAAAAAAAATTGTTTTATGTATTTGTATAAAATTTATAGCAAAACACTTTTCAAACACTTTTAAAACATTACATTTTTCTTTCTGCTGTTATATTATTGCTTTAACCCTGTTTGAGTGATGAGCACATGGCTACAGTAAAACAACTATAACAAATCTAGCATATTTTTTTAGATAAAGACTTGTTGTGACTCTATTAAGGATCAGAAAATGGTGCATTGCCCACAATTGGTTGAACAATAACAGCAACAAGTCAGTAGAGGGAACTGGTCAAACAAGAAATATGGGTCACCATGCAGCCTGGAGCCATGGATCTGATTCACAAGATCTGGCCTGAAGGAAAAATTCACCCCAATATGAAATTCACAAATGTGGGGTCTCCCGTCTCAAACTGACATGGACATTTTCAAGCATCACTGCCAGTTTTCTGTCCTGAAATTAAAACACAAAAATAGTAATGATTAAAAAACATGTAAAAGTGGTTATTTTTATAAAATGTATGTATGTATGCAGCATTTAGTTCCTCCTAAGCCCAGTGTTTGTTGTGGTTTTCCCCCCCTCGGGATGGTGCGAGATTTCCATTTATTTCTCTTGATTGCATGACATCCTTGGTGGAAAGATGTGACCTTGGAGAGACAGTGGTATTTTGTAAGCACCGTGAGTGCATCACAGATTTGCTCTTTATGTGCTGTATCCCCTCATATGATGGCACTTACAAATTCATGGCTTTAATGTACAACGTTATTCTCACCGCGCTTTCCTCTCTTTTTACTGACAGCTTACATTATGTAATAATATAGAATTGTTGGAATGAAATCTTAAATCTTAACAGGCAGAGGCCCTCTGAGGCTTGAGGTGGGGTATAGACACAGTTATTCAGTCAGTCTGCTCAGTATGCTTGATTCATGTGAGTTTCTCTGGTTAGGCTGTAGGCAGGCATCTTATAGCAACATTTGTGCAGTTTAGTCACACTACAACTGTGTCTCCATGGATGACAGTGCTGGCATATTGAAACATCTGGTACTGCTATGCATGACTTTAAATGACTTCAATAATCCTCTGACTCTTCAGAGTGCCACCAGAAGATCGAAGTTTTTATTTTCCAGTCTAATGTTGTTGTTTTCTTACAGTCACCAACCTTAATTATTCAGAGGTAATAATGACTTAAATGTTCCTGTAACATTTAAGTCCTGCTGTTGTGTACAAATTTATTGGTTGGCAGAATTTCTGCAGATATTTATCATTTGGTGTCTCTGAGATGCTCGTAGCTTTGACAAAAAGGCAATATTTGACACACTGTAAATGATAATGTACTGGTTTAACCTTTTTTAATATAATCAGCTGCAAAAGCCCTTCACTTTGTGTTTAGAACCAATTAGAAAATAGATGGTAAGTAGGATGGAACAAATAAATGTGAAAAACAAAAGCCTCTCCTTCACTAGTACCTACTCAGCTCAGTTTGACACGACTCAGCTCTACTCATTTTAATTCTAATTTTGGTTGTTTTCCATCACAACTGAGTGCCACGTAATGTGTGTGGGGTCATTACCGCAATGTGGCCAAAAGTCCCATGAGAAAAAGCATTTCAGGTACAAGTACAAAGTTTTTACCTTTCATGAAATCATTTTTTTTCTAATCTTTACTAGGTCTTAAATATAGGTAAATATAGCCTCAGATAAACAATAACACATGACCTATTAAATCATGTTATCATTTATTATTGTTATTTACTTAGTAAAGATTAAGGAAAAATGCAGAAGCTGGGTGAAAAACTATGTGCAGTCTTACGGAATCAAGAGGGTAGGAAGCAGTCAGCTGCTGCTAATCAAAAGCACTGGATTAAATGATCACCACCAAGTGTGAGAACCTCTATAAAAGCGGAAGGAGTTTGCTGTTCTGGAGTATTCAGGCATGTGTTAACACAAAGGCAAGCAGGAAATACAACAGCGATTATGTCTTAGAGAAACAGTTGTTGCTCCCCATCAATCTGTAAAGGGTTATAAAAAGCCATTTCCAAGCAATTTAAAGTCCATCATTCTACAGCGAGAAAGATTATTCACAAGTGGAAAACATTCAAGGCAGTTTCAGTTTTCCCAGGAGTGGACATCACTAAAAATTCACCCCAAGGTCAAATCATGCAAAGCTCAGGAAAACACTCAAGAGCTGCATCTTAGACTCTGCAGGCCTCAGTTAGCATGTTAAATGTTAAAGGTTCATGACAACCACAGGACCCAGGCACCTTGCAATCACTGAGTTGTTCACAAACTTCTATGTATACCAGCGTATTCTTGTCAGATACAAAGCCATCTGTCCGACAGCTAAAGCAGCAAAATATCATAAATTTTTTTTAAATGTAAATCCTTTTGATTACTCCTGCTAACAAATTACCAAGCAGCCATTCAAACAAAGTCTTCTGATTCATTGGAATAGAGAATGTCAGTCAATATAGTAAGTTTAAAACGAAATGAACTCCACAAAACTTCAAAAATACTTTGAATTTGCTCGACTTCTATGCCATCTGCCAAGGTGCAACATTGTCCATGGTCAAATAATTTAATAGAAGATAAAAAAAAAGATAAAAATGTTGAGGATTATAAAGTGCTATGCAGTATTTTGGCAACTGATAATCCATACAAAGTGACTTTCATGTCTTATTTCACACCCAGTTATGCAGCCACCTTCACATCTTGCAGCTTCAAAAAGGTGGAAAACTATTACGTATCTCGTGTTGCAAGTGTGCTGCAGTGAAAAATAGATGTCTGTGACAGCAGCATTTGAGTAGGAGCTCTTCCTTGGTTCGAAACTGAATTTCTTTGAGGTCCTCTTTACATTGAAATGCTTTTATTAATATCTTATAGTCACATTTAACTTAAAAAATGAAATTCAGTAGACCAGCCAGTCTCTGAGTCAAGCACAGCCAGTGAATCTTCTTTAGTGGTGTGCAACACCTTGCGTGACACGCATCCGACTCAGACTTATATAACCCAGCATAACCCTTGCAGACCACAAATTGTTGAAAGTAGCGTAGCTTGGATCCCGTGAGATTTTTGTATCTGGCAAGATAAATAAGCAGTGGCCAAGCAGCGAGCACAGTAATGGAGAAAGGAGAAGCACGTGTAAGCGAACCACCTAGTAACACCAAAGAGAAAGAAAATGAGAGGCTAAAGGAAGAAAAGGAGCTAAGATGAGAACTAGAGAGGATGATGAAAGCTCCCACTGATGGTAGTGAATATGTAATTTACACTATGAATATTGTATTGTTAATATATTGATATATTTTTATGCAGAGGCACTACATGTTCACTAAATGAACAACAGAAAACAGTTCAGACTGAGCTTCTTTGTGCCAAAAGAATTTCAGTCAATTTGAATCCTCTTTTATTAGAAAATAGATATGTTGGATGCTTTGGTGCTCTAAGGAAGGCCATCCCTTTATGTACACTCTTGACTCTCCAAAAGATAAAGATAAAAATGTGAAAAGAATCATTCATCAAAAGCAAAAGTGATGAGTGTGAAGTTGAAAACATAAAACATTTCTCAGTGATTGGGGTTTGATTGTTAGCCGTGGATGTTGGTGCCTTGTTTGTCTCTCTCCTACACTCTGAACTCTCCTTGTAGTAGCTGAGATGCTTTTAAGGAGGGCTGACAGGAAAATGGATTAAATGGGGTTTGCTGACGGAATACATATCAAATCTGAGGGCATGCAATTGTTGGCTGCGGGTTTTGCAAGGCTTATGACTCCTGCTGAGGGTGTGGATCCATCACTACTTGCCTGCTCTCCTCTTCTCCTCGCTATTCAGATGTGGAGGAAGAGAGAAAGAGGAGAGCTGGAGGGAAAAGGAAAGAGCTCTTGATCACCTGCTTTGTCTGAAGTGAGTCACCTTGCAAATATATGAATAGCAAATGCAGGAAAAGTAATCTGGTGGCGCACTGGTACATCCTTCTATTTGCATACCTGCCAGCCCTTGTAGTTATCTCCTACATTTCAGGACTTGGCACCTTAGATACGCTTGGGTATGCATGGATTTTCTTCCTTTTTTCAACAGCTCTGTCCATTTCTTCTTCTATTTCACCCTCCTTTGTCTCCTTCTCAGCCCCGTCCATCTTTTCTCCTCATCTATTTGCTTCTTTTCTTCTCCACCCCATCCCCCCACCTCACTCACCCTTTTCCCCTCATGTCTCCCTCAGACATCAGGGCGTATTTCCCCCCCGGCAGGATGCATGACAAGGGAGCAGGTGGAACGGAGAGCAAATGACAAATCTCTCTCTCGCCATCTCTCCCACTGTCCTGCCAGAGGCCCTCTTTGGCTGTTTCCTCCCTCCTTCCAGCACCTTTCCATCCTATCTGACCGCATTGATATTCAAATCTGCCCCGGCTGCGTTCCATCTCCTCTCATTGTGAAGGTCTCACCAAACCAAAGAGAGAGGAAAAAAGTTCCCCACTTTGACTCAACAGTTGGATATATGAAATTGACTTATGCTATGGTTTGTGCTTTGCAGACTCATTTCCATGTTACTAACCTAAGGTCACTGATTAAATCAGCTGAAGGTGGTTAATAAAACACTTTCAGACTGCTTAAGAAAAAAATATCCAACCCCATTCTCTTCTGTATATCTCAGATCTGTGGGTATATTGTGTGTCCATATGTCTGTCTGCATGTAGCTGCTTCTGCAAACACAATTCTCAGCTAGAGATGAGTTCGAAAAGACTGTTTGTGTGTCTGTTGCTGTTACTGACTTTGTCCCACGTGGCATGTGAGTGGAGCCAACGTCTCACATCTGGCCATGAGCAATCATTATCTTTGCCTTCTTCTCTCTGATGAATCTGCCCCAGCTCCTCGGCGAGGAGCTGGGCTTTATTTAATGGGCTCTTTCAGCCGTGGTTTGCTAGGCGGAAGCCTCTTACAAACCCATTTAAAGAAGGGTCTATGGATTTCATGGCTCCCCGGGCGCTCTCTCCTTCTTTCAATAAGGTGAAGTCCAAGGCTTTATCCATCAGTCAATGGGCCAGGGGAACAGTGGATGCAGCAGTTTTTAATCCCAGAGATGACACTGTCCACTATATGCTTGGCTGTTCTCTGATAGGAGGGCCTTCCTTTCGCAGCTCTCACCTGGGGACTTTAAAGTTCCTGTGGCAGAGCAGATTTATTGTTGCATAGATGGGGATAAAGACTGGGCACCTTGGACTGTGCCAGCAGACAGAAACATAGATAAAAGTATGAGGGAGCGACAGAGAAAGAAGATGCAAGCAGATTTGGGTGAAGTAGTATGCGTAGATTTTATATTGGCTGCACAAAATGTCTTTACTTTCTGCCTTTGCATCATCTATGTACTGTCAACATCAATTTCTGCCAAAAGTTGTATGTGTAATTGAGATGGCCTATGAGACAAGGACAACATAATAATATAATACTAACAACAGTGGAATGTATTTGTGTAACACCTCTCGCGCTTAAGATGTACCTCAAAATGATTTAAATGAAGCTACAAAGAGTCACAGACTAAAGAACACTGAGTAAAAATGCTAGCTTTAACATCAGTATAGCAGCATGTGATGAACATACTGATGTTTAGCAGGTGTAATATTTGCTACATTACTATGTTCAGATTATTACTTTGCTTAGCAAACTTTGCATATATCTGCATGGCATGTAGAACAGTATGTGAAAGTCATGTCCTTAAGACATAGGAAAGAAATCCTGCAGAGACCTGACACAGACCCTAAGAGATGCATCTGGCCCTTCTGTTGATCCATGTTGCCAGTGCATAGTAGAAGGTCAGGAGTACAGTGAGGTACAATAGTGTCTATGACCATCTGTAAAGTAAATCAGTAAAGGTTTGAGGCTGCATTTCAGCCAGTGGTGTTGTGGATCTTGTCAAAATTGATGGTATTATAAATGCAGAAAAGCAGTTTCTGATTTTTATCCAATATGCAATACTATTCAGTTTCATTTTTTCATCATGACAATCATCCCAAACACACTGCCAGTAGAGTAAAAGCACACCTGGATAGAAAAACACAGTGGAACACTAGCAGTCATGGACTGGCCTTCCCACAGCCCAGACCTTAGCGCTATTGATGCAAGAGTGGGATCACTGTGACAGAGAACAGAACAAAAAGCAGCCAACATCCAAAGATGAGCTTTAAATGTCCTACAAGAACCCAGGAGAATGATTCCTGAAGACTACTTAACAAATGACAAGAAAGCATGGCTCTAAGAGTTCGGGGTGCATTGAACAGTAAAGGTGACAAATTGACTTTCAGGCTTTTTAGAATTGTAGAACTGTATTTTTCAGAACTCTGCAGTCACCCTATATAGTCTGTTTCCATTCATGTTTGCATGTTTCAGTAGATAACCCATTTCCCATCAAAATCTAAAGAAATGAGGGGTGGCTAAAGACGATTTCACAGTGTTGTATAATGGCTAAATATCAAAGGAATAGTTTTATGCCCTGCTCTATTGCTGTTTACAACAACAAATGGCGTATGACAAAAGGGCTTATGAAACATCAGTGAGTCTTTTATTATTACCAATTAATTTTACTCTCGTTCTTTCCATCAGCCATTGGCATACTAATGAAAGGCTTAGCAGGTGTGGACAGATCAATGCATGATTTAGTTACTTAGAGGCAAATATAGTGCAGTCAATCTTCTCCTTTGATAAATCAGGACTGAGAAAAATCCACACCTCTTTCAGAAATCAAAGTATTTTCTATTCTAGTGGCCTGATTGTTCTCTGGAGAATTGCAGGGCAGTGGTTAATGGCATTATCAGATACAATCACTTCAGTGAGGTCAGAGAATGAGATCTTGAAAGCAATAAAATTCATCACAAAGAGAAATTAACCACCATCACCCACTCACACCCATAATGATATTTCTATTGTTCAAAAATATATAGCAACCCATCTAATCAGGTTTTAAACAATATCAAACAAAACATTTTCATTTGTGCAAAAGTGAACACAAAAAAGACATTAGATTAAAATTGGCAAGTGCTACTATTAGCTGACCAGCTGAGTCAGGTGGCTGATAGAGACTGAATCGTGTTTTTGAAATACCATTTATGAGCAAGCATTTGGGATGTTTTTTGTGCTTTAACCGATGACTTGCCTACTTGCTAATCATTTGAGAAATCGCACAGGATCTACCCATGTGTACTGCATCCAGTCCTAATACACAGATTGTTCTTACTTCAGTGCCATCAGCGGGTCAGTCAGTCAACCATGAGGAATGTGAAGCATAAGCAAGAATGGCGGAGCAATCCTTCAGCCCTTGGAAAGGTAATATATTCACTGATAACATCAACAGATTAGGAGATCATAGCCAAATGAGTTATGGAAAGGTTATGAAAATCACTGGGCAGCAGTTTTCTGACAGTCTAATGCCAAGGTGGTTCTGTCATGTTCAGATGACAAATAAATGTCTTCTTCAAACAATGTACGTAGGTCAACATGAAAAAACTTCAATCTACTTAGATGTGTACCAAAATAAATTGCTTTATATGTATTAAATGCTAATTGAAGTAAACACATTGCATACTATTTGTCTAGTTCCTCTTACCTTTAGCATGTTATACCTTTCATATCTTTAATGAAATGTTTGCATCAGTCCATTATTTTGTCAGAAATTGCTAGGAAGCACAAAATTTAAAATGCTCTTTGTCCCAAAGACATGAGATTCAGAGTTTTGATCCAAATATGGGATTCAAACTTAACAAAAAGTCAGTCATTTATTGAGGCTGATCAAAATACACCAAATATTAAATGCAAAAACCAAATTCTCACAGAAACAAGGAGCGGGGGATTGGGGCACAGCTGGGGAGTATAATAGATACTCAAAAACAGAGGAGAAGACAGGACGATTTAGGCACAAAGAGCCCCATGACACACAGATGAGGAATTAAACCACAAAACCTTTGGACAGACCAACGTGGAGATGTTTGGCCAAAATTCACAAGCATGGTGGGAGAGGGATCACCTTGCAGTTAAGGAACTGACCATGAACTCAGTATACCATGAGCGTAAATGCTAACACTTAACAAGAATGAGACAAAGAATCACAAAGACAAGGAGGGGGAAACTAATGCAAATACTAATGAAGATGCAGTGCTGCGAAAAAGTATTTGCCCCCTTCCTGATTACTGCCACCACGGATGATATGTTTTTGATAGTGTTTACCTGCGCGCTTACGTGAGAATCATTCTGTCTGAAAATACAATAAGGCAAAATGTTTTGGAGAATTCGGATTACACTTTGTAGGGGTGCAGAGTTGGGTCGTGTTGACAATTTATTAAAACTTGGCTTACATCCACCAAGGTCTACTTAATAAGCTATTGGTTTTCCATCCATTCGCTTATCATTTTTTCAGGGGCGCTGGAGCCCATCCCAGCTGTCATAGGGCGAGAGGCAGGGTACACTCTGGACAGGTCCCCAGTCTGTCAGGGGGCTAACACACAGAGACAAACAACCAGTCGCACTCACATTCACACCTATGGGCAATTTAGATTGATCAATTAACCTATATGTCATTGGACTGTGGGAGTAAGGCAGAGTACCCAGGAAGAACCCACGCAAACACGGGGAGAACATGCAAACTCCACGCAGAAAGACCCCGGCCTGATGGTGGAATTGAACTGAGGACCTTCGTGCTGTGCGGCAAGAGTAAGAGTACTGGCATAACCACCATGCCACAATACTGTTATTGGTTAAAAATTTGAAGAAGAAAAAAAAAGCCTTATAACATAGAAATTATGATTTCTACACACCTGTAATGTCAACATATAAAAAGTGTCACATAAAGATTAGAAATATCATGGTACATTTGACCTCTGATCTCTTAATAGATTGATCTAAAGTGATAATAAGGCTATACAGAGATATTTAAAAATGTTTCTTACTCCCATTACTTGTTGTCATGATCCAAGCAGCCAGGAACACACAGGCACAAATGTAATCTTCAAAAATGGGTTTTATTACACCCCCAAAAAGGACAAGATGATTACAAAAATTCAAAATAACAAAAATAAAGTTTTTAAGAACCAAGTGGGCCCATAAAAGAGGTTAACTAACAGAACACTACTCAAAAGCCACTTAACAAAAACATAACTCAACAAACTGACCTGCCCAAATGAGAAACAGCTCCAGTTATATAGCAAATGAATAAACCATTATATACACCAAAGGTGAAAACTAAAGAGATTACAGCTAACCATCATTCAAGAAGAACCCCATTCCCCCTGCATGATCACAATAGATGGTCCAGTCCACTTTATTGGCTTCTGCATTTAAACCAGCTCCACCCTCAGCCAAACCAGGAAGGACTGGAGCGGAGGTCAGGTAACTCAGAAAGAGCAGAAATATAATCAATATAACATAGTGAGTAAGATGGCGCCGGTGAGGTCGGCTGCCGTCACGACTGCTCCGACCACTTTTGTCATGGTCCCTGTGCCCCGCTGGTCAATCCTCTATTGGGCAATATGTTTGTGGTTTGTTTGCTCTCTCGCCCTCTCTCTCTCACTCTCTCTCTCTCTCTCGCCACGGCGATGCTCACTGCGGGCTCCCGCTGCTGGCCCACACACCTGCTCATCACCACACCGGCCGCTGATCCCAGCTGATTACTGCACTACTTAGATGGCGAGTCTGCACTAGTCTTCGCTGGATCGTTGAGCTATCAGTGTCAGTTAGACTTGTGTTTCGGCTAACCTTCACCTTGAGAATTTCTTATTATTATCCTGCTAACCCGACGTTTTTTGTGTAGATCGTTTTTGGAACCCGATGCGGAGAGGAGTGATTGAAGGGGGAACTTTTTGTACAGAAAGTGTGGAACACCCTTCTCCCAACCCTGTTTCCCACGGACCCTGGCGACCCGGACCCGTTTCCCCTGCACGTTGTATATAGCCACTTGGTGTATGTGTTCACTGTAAATAAACGCACTGTCCTTCGCTTAAAGGAAAACCCTGGCCTGCGCCTGAGTCTCTTTCGGAACCCCTTAACAGAACGATCCAGCCATTATGGACTCAGCAGGACAGGACCCCGTGGGCCGGGCTCTGGCCGCCCAGGAAGCCGCGCTGGCCCGCCATGAACAAATGCTCGGGCAGCTACGGCAGGATGTCGCCGCATTGACCCTGGCGGTGGCGCAGTTAATACCGCTGGAGGGAAATGCGCAACCAGGGAATCCCCAGCCGCCCAGCCCGGCTCCCCAGGCGGCACCGCCCGCCGTAGCGTCAGGTAGCTCACCGCGGGTCGGTACGCCGTCTGACGGACCTTTACCCACACCGGAACCATTCTCGGGTGAGTCTGACAAATGTGCCAGATTTTTGGCTCAGGTGTCTCTGACGTTTCGCGAGCTGCAGCGTTTTCATAGCAACGATGGGGCGAAGATCACTTATTTAGTTCAACTTCTGAGGGGCCGTGCACTAAAGTGGGCCCAGGTTGTGTTAAACTCTGATCCTGTCATCACCTACGCTGACTTTCTCTCCAAATTTAAGAATGTGTTTAACCCAGGCACCGGGGCAGAGGCCGCTGCTCTCCGTCTCCTCAACTTCAAACAAGGTAGGAGAAGCATGTCTGAATACGCTATCGACTTCTGGATTCTGGCAGAAGAGGCAGGGTGGAATCAGGAGGCGCTACGGAGCACGTTGCTGAACAATATCAGAGAAGAATTAAGGGACGAGCTAATCATGCGTGATCTCCCTGCCTCCTTTAATGAGCTAATGTCCCTGTGCATTAAGGTGGATGAGCGGTTACGGGCTCGCCGGTCGCAGCGGAACTACAACCTCCATGAGGCTGCGGGAGTCTCTGGCACCGGCGCCATGGCGGATGCCGGCCCCTCCCGGACTCACGAGAGCGGGGACGGAGAGGAACCCATGCAGCTGGGCGGCTCCCATCTCACCGCGGCGGAGCGTCAGCGCCGGATTACCGCCGGTGAGTGCCTCTATTGTGGTCACAGGGGACATGTTGTGGCTACCTGCCCTTCGCGGGCAAAAGGGCGTGCCCGCCAGTGATGGTAGGAGTACTGGTGGGCGAGCTGAGCCAGGAAGAAGCTCCTCCCCGTTTAACACTACCGGCCACGCTTTCCATTCACTCTAAGAGCCGCTCCCTATCGGTGTTAATCGACTCTGGGGCGGAACAAAACTTTATTGACTGTCAGTTAGCCCGGCAACTTGGGTTACTATTGGAGCCCCTGCCTCATGCATTACGTGTTACGGCATTGTCAGGTCAACGCCTTCCAGAAATCACTCTGGTGACGGAGCCTGTCGAGCTCACCCTCTCTGGCAATCATTCTGAAGAAATCTGTTTTTTGGTGTTTAAAGCAACTCGCACTCCACTAGTTCTCGGCCATCCTTGGCTACAACAGCACAACCCTCACATAGATTGGCTAAAGGGGCGTGTCACTGGGTGGGGGGAGGACTGCCACATGACCTGCCTTAAAGCAGCCTTGCCTCCAAGCACTGAAACGCCCTCTCCTGGGGTATTGAAATCAGCTGATTTAACTAATGTGCCCTCTGTTTATCACGACCTAGCTGAGGTGTTTCAAAAGGCCCGCGCCCAGTCACTTCCTCCGCATAGACCCTATGACTGTGCTATCGAACTGCTCCCGGGAGCTCCTTTACCCACCAGTCGGCTATATAGCATCTCACTTCCAGAACGAGACGCTATGGACAAGTACATCACGGAATCCCTGGCTGCCGGCCTCATTCGGGCCTCCACCTCTCCAGTCGCGGCAGGCTTCTTCTTTGTCGAAAAGAAGGATAAAACCCTCCGGCCATGCATTGACTATCGCGGATTAAACAACATCACAGTAAAAAATAAATACCCTCTGCCGCTCCTCAGTTCGGCCTTCGAGCTCCTCCAGGGGGCTACTGTTTTCACCAAACTGGATTTGCGAAACGCATACCATCTGGTTCGCATCCGTGAGGGCGATGAGTGGAAGACCGCCTTCAACACCCACCTCGGCCACTTCGAGTACCTTGTCATGCCCTTTGGTCTCACTAACGCCCCTGCGGTGTTCCAAGCCCTGGTGAACGACGTGCTCAGAGACTTCATTAACCGTTTTGTTTTTGTCTATCTAGATGACATCCTGATCTTTTCCAGAAACCAATCCGAGCACGAGACCCATGTCAGACAGGTCCTGCAACGACTCCTCGAAAACCGATTGTTCGTCAAAGGAGAAAAGTGTGAGTTCCACGTCTCCACCGTTGCATTCCTGGGGTACATAATCGACCAAGGAAACCTCCGCCCGGACCCTGTGAAGGTAAAAGCCGTTGTTGAGTGGCCGGAACCTCCTAATAGGCACCAACTGCAACGTTTCCTTGGGTTTGCCAACTTTTACCGGCGGTTCATTCGGGACTTCAGCCGAGTTGCCTTGCCGCTGACCCAGCTAACCTCTCCCAAGCTTCCTTTTCAGTTGAACAAAGAAGCTCAGGCAGCTTTCCAAGAACTGAAGAAACGATTCGCCTCAGCCCCCATCCTGATCCAACCCGACCTCACGCAGCCATTTGTGGTCGAGGTCGACGCGTCCGACTCAGGGGTTGGAGCGGTTCTGTCGCAACGGAAGGACGGTAAGCTCCACCCTTGTGCCTTCTTCTCCCGCCGTCTGTCCCCTGCAGAGAGAAACTATGATGTCGGGGATCGGGAACTGCTGGCGATAAAACTAGCCCTGGAGGAGTGGCGGCACTGGTTGGAGGGCACGGCTCAGCCTTTCCTCGTCTGGACAGACCACAAGAACCTGGCATACCTACAATCAGCTAAGAGGCTCAACGCTCGACAGGCCAGGTGGGCCCTGTTTTTCACCCGTTTCCACTTCTCCATCTCTTACAGACCCGGTTCCCGGAATGTCAAACCCGACGCCCTGTCCCGTCAGTTCTCAGTCTCGGAGGACACCACTGAGCCCGCTCCCGTTCTCCCCGCCACCTGTGTCGTGGGCGCCATCTCCTGGGGGATCGAAGCAGCCATTCGGGAGGCTCAGGTGTCGGAACCGGATCCGGGTGGGCCAGCCCAATGGCTCTACGTCCCTCAATCAGTACGTTCTCAAGTACTTCAATTGGCCCACACTGCCCGCTTTACGTGCCACCCAGGGGTCCACCGCACTATCAACTTCCTCCAGCGCTATTTCTGGTGGCCCTCTCTGACTAAAGACGCTCAGGAGTACGTCTCCGCCTGCGCGACCTGTGCCCGGAATAAACCGTCTCATCAGCCGCCCGCTGGACAGCTCAATCCCCTGCCGACTCCGTCCAGGCCGTGGTCCCATATAGCTTTGGACTTTGTAACCGGACTGCCGCAATCAGCAGGCAACACTGTCATACTTACCATCGTAGACCGTTTTTCTAAAGCTGCCCACTTCATAGCTCTACCCAAGCTTCCCACGGCCATGGAGACCGCACGACTGCTTACCCGTCATGTGTTTCGTTTGCATGGGATCCCAGAAGACATTGTGTCTGACAGAGGCCCCCAGTTCACGTCTGGCGTCTGGAAGGAATTCTGCTCCTCATTAGGAGCAAAGGTCAGTCTGACCTCCGGTTACCATCCCCAAAGCAACGGTCAGTGTGAGCGAGCTAACCAAGAGCTCGAGGCAATGTTGCGGTGCACAGCGTCCTCCAACCAGTCCATCTGGAGTGATGAACTACCCTGGATTGAGTACGCCCATAACAGTCTGACTTCCTCCGCCACTGGTCTGTCTCCCTTCGAGGTCTCACTGGGTTTCCAGCCACCTCTCTTCCCCTCTGTCGAGGGTGAGTATTCTGTACCATCTGTCCAGGCCCATCTACGTAGGTGCCGACGAGCTTGGCGGGCCGCACGGACGGCGTTGCTGCGCACAAAGGACCGAACCAAACAGACCGCAGATCGCCGCCGCACACCAGCTCCAGCATACAGCGTGGGACAAAAGGTATGGCTGTCCACACGCTTTGTTCCTCTCAGGACTGAGTCCAAGAAGCTCAACCCAAACTTCATTGGTCCTTTTGAGGTTTCGGCGCTGATCAACCCCGTCTCTGTGAAACTCCGGCTGCCGCGCAACATGAGGATTCACAATGTGTTCCACGTCTCCCAAATCAAACCTGTCCGGAATAGCCCTCTGTGCCCTCCTTCCGGGCCCCCTCCGCCCGCCCGGCTTGTGGACGGCTTGCCCGCCTATTCCATCACGCGGATTATGGACTCTCGCCGCCGCGGGCGTGGCTTCCAGTACCTTGTGGACTGGGAGGGCTATGGCATTGAGGAGCGGTCCTGGGTTCCGCGGGCCGCTGTCCTGGACAAGCGTATGCTGCGGGCCTTCCATCTGTCTCATCCTGGTAAGCCTGGTGGGTCGCCGGGGGGCTCCCGTTGAGGGGGGGGTACTGTCATGGTCCCTGTGCCCCGCTGGTCAATCCTCTATTGGGCAATATGTTT
This sequence comes from Rhamphochromis longiceps, assembly GCF_057381845.1. Classification (NCBI taxonomy): domain Eukaryota; kingdom Metazoa; phylum Chordata; class Actinopteri; order Cichliformes; family Cichlidae; genus Rhamphochromis; species Rhamphochromis longiceps. Next base: position 49,122,170 of record NC_140563.1, read on the forward strand.
GTGGTTTGTTTGCTCTCTCGCCCTCTCTCTCTCACTCTCTCTCTCTCTCTCGCCACGGCGATGCTCACTGCGGGCTCCCGCTGCTGGCCCACACACCTGCTCATCACCACACCGGCCGCTGATCCCAGCTGATTACTGCACTACTTAGATGGCGAGTCTGCACTAGTCTTCGCTGGATCGTTGAGCTATCAGTGTCAGTTAGACTTGTGTTTCGGCTAACCTTCACCTTGAGAATTTCTTATTATTATCCTGCTAACCCGACGTTTTTTGTGTAGATCGTTTTTGGAACCCGATGCGGAGAGGAGTGATTGAAGGGGGAACTTTTTGTACAGAAAGTGTGGAACACCCTTCTCCCAACCCTGTTTCCCAAGGACCCTGGCGACCCGGACCCGTTTCCCCTGCACGTTGTATATAGCCACTTGGTGTATGTGTTCACTGTAAATAAACGCACTGTCCTTCGCTTAAAGGAAAACCCTGGCCTGCGCCTGAGTCTCTTTCGGAACCCCTTAACAACTTTTTCTTTGTCTTTGTTTTTTAAGTTAGTTTTCAGCGTTTCTAAATCGGCAAAATCATCACCATTGGGTACATTAGGTATGACAGTGACACTCTTGTTTCTATTGGTATACAATGTACTCACAATTCGAAGTTTTTAACTCCGGATCCGAGCTGGCCGAGTGAGATCTCGAGGGAGAACAAAGGGAAGCGGAGGCGGCCTAGAGGGAAGCGAGCCGGCGTCAGGAACAGGCTGAGAGCTCGTGCACACCGCACACCTCTGCCTAGCATCCTGCTCGCCAACGTCCAGTCACTGGAGAACAAGCTTGACGACCTCAGGGCCAGGATAAAGTTCCAGAGAGACATTCGGGACTGCAATCTCCTCTGCTTCACCGAGACATGGCTGAACCCAGCGGTGCCGGACCACGCCATCCAGCCGGCCGAGTTCTTCTCGGTTCACCGCATGGACAGGACACGGGACTCGGGGAAGTCAAGGGGAGGCGGCGTGTGTTTAATGGTGAACAACAACTGGTGCAACAGTGCGAACGTTGTTCCTCTCACACGCTCCTGCACACCAAATCTGGAACTACTGTCCATCATGTGTCGTCCTTTTTATCTACCTCGGGAATTTACATCGGTCATTGTAAGTGCCGTTTATATTCCACCACAAGCGGACACGGTCACCGCCTTATGCGAGCTGCATGAGGCACTCACACAGCACCAGACACAACACCGGGACGCTGCGCTTATTGTGACGGGGGACTTTAATAGCGCCAACCTCAAACGCGCAGCGCCGAACTTTTATCAACACATCACCTGCCCCACCAGGGGTGAAAGGACACTGGACCACTGCTACACTACGGTCAAGGACGGCTACAAGGCACAATCCCGCCCCCCGTTTGGCAAATCTGATCACGCCGCCATCTTCCTCATGCCAAAATACAAACAAAGGCTGAAACAGGAAGTTCCGGTTCAGAGGAAGGTCGCGCGCTGGACAGATCAATCGGTGGCCGCGTTACAGGACGCACTCGATGACGCAGACTGGGGCATGTTCAGAAACAGCTCCGACGATGACGTCAACGTGTTTACGGAAGCGGTTGTGGGATTCATCGGGAAACTAGCGGATGATACCGTGGAGACAAAGACTATCACAACGTTTCCCAACCAGAAGCCGTGGGTGGATAAAACCATCCGCGACGCTCTGAGATCCCGCACCGCTGCCTACAACACGGGACTCATGACGGGGGACATGGACCCGTACAAAGCCGCGTCATATAACGTGCGGAGGGCGGTGAAAGAGGCGAAGCAGCGCTACGGGAGGAAACTAGAGTCACAACTCCAACAGAGTGACTCTAGGAGCCTGTGGCGGGGACTAAGGACAATAACGGACTATAAAACACCAACAACCGGTATGACGAACGCGGCCGTGACTTTGGCAGACGAGCTGAACACTTTCTATGCTCGCTTCGAGGCTGCAGCTAAGGTCTCCAACAATGCTAGTGTTAGCGGCGCTAACGGCTGCAGACAGGAAGATACTGCCAGCACCGGAAACGTGCTCGTCATCTCCGAGCATGAAGTAAGGAGAGCCTTCAAGAGAGTGAACACCAGGAAAGCAGCAGGACCAGACGGCATCCCAGGTCGTATCCTAAGAGACTGCGCATACCAGCTAGCTCCTGTGTTCACTGAGATATTCAACATCTCTTTATCTCAGTCAGTGATCCCCACATGCTTCAAAGAGTCCATCATTGTTCCTGTCCCGAAGAAACCCCATCCTGCTTCTCTCAATGACTATCGCCCTGTAGCCCTCACCTCAGTAGTGATGAAGTGCTTTGAACGCCTGGTCAGAGACTTCATCATTTCTTCACTACCAGACACACTGGACCCACTACAGTTCACTTACCGTCCAAATCGTTCCACAGACGATGCCATCTCTCATCTCCTCCACACATCACTCACTCACTTGGACACTAGAAGGGGGAATTATGTTAAAATGCTCTTCATAGACTACAGCTCTGCATTTAATACCATAATTCCCTCCACACTCACCACCAAGCTGGAGCATCTGGGACTCAGCTCATCTATGTGTCAGTGGATCTCCAACTTCCTAACTGGCAGACCACAGGCAGTAAGGATGGGCGGACATGTCTCAGCCTCCACCACTCTCAGCACTGGAGCCCCCCAGGGGTGTGTTCTGAGCCCCCTGCTGTACTCTTTGTACACATATGACTGTGTGGCCACTACCAGCTCCACCACCATCATCAAGTTTGCTGACGACACCGTCGTGGTGGGCCTGATCTCTGATAACAACGAGACGGCCTACGTGAAGGAGATTAGGAATCTGGAGAACTGGTGCCAGAGGAACAACCTCCTTCTAAACGTCAGTAAGACAAAGGAGCTGATAGTGGACTTCAGCACTAAGCAGGAGAGGAACTACCAGACCCCCGTCATCAACGAGTGCCCAGTGGAGAGAGTGGACAGCTTCAAATACCTCGGAGTTCACATCACGCAGGACCTGTCATGGTCCTGTCACATCAACACCGTGGTGAAAAAGGCCCGACAGTGTCTCTACCACCTCAGACGCTTGAGAGACTTCCAACTGCCCTCCAAGGTGCTCAGGAACTTTTACTCGTGCACCATAGAGAGCATCCTGGCGGGAAACATCTTAACCTGGTTCGGGAACAGCACCATGCAGGACAGACGAGCTCTACAGAGGGTTGTGCGGTCAGCTGAGCTCACCATCCGCTCTGAGCTCCCTGACCTGCACTCAATCTACAGCAGGCGGTGCTGGACCAAGGCCAGGAAGATCGTGAAGGACCTCAGCCATCCCAACAACAGACTGTTCTCTCTGTTGAGGTCAGGAAAGCGATTCCGCTCCCTGAAGACCAACACAGAGAGACTGAGGAGGAGCTTCTTCCCGCAGGCGATACGGTCTCTCAATCACACCACCACACAGTACTGACCCACACATATGGTTCTTACACACACACACTGGACTTTCTGGACATTGTTTTTGCACAACACTGGTCACTATATTCTTCATTTCCAGTTAATACTTGTACAGCTGCTGTTATTGTGTATATATTTATTTAGATTTAGATTTCTTCATACATTCTTATATAGTTCTATATTGTGTATTGTGTATTTTGTTGTACAGTTATTTTATTTTCAACTTTAATTTATATATTTTATCTTATTCTTCCCAGTTAAATTTACCCTTCATTCTAATTTGTGTTGTACAGTTATTTCATTTTTAACCTTAATTTATATTTTATTCCTTCCTAGTTAAATTTACCCTTTTTAATGTTTCATATTTATTTCCTATCTTATTCATAGCCTTTCCTTTTTTTGTTTTCTTTAGGTCACGAGCAGTTGTCCAAGCATTTCACTACATATCGTACTGTGTATGACTGTGTACGTGACAAATAAAATTTGAATTTGAATTTGAATTTGAATTTGACATACCTATATAAAATAACAAACAATGCAAAGCAAAGTCTATGCCACCATTTGGGCTATAGCTTAGTGCTGTCATGCATTACAGGTAAACTCAAAATATCAAATTAGTTAACTTATGCTCACAGAAGCTTTAGAGCATAACGTAAACATAAGCCAAAAGACCAAATGAATATTACCTAAGTATCTCAACTGTGTGGTTGCATGCAGCCATCACACTTGTATTAACAACATATAGGCAAAGGCAATGATATATGGGGATTCTAAATATGACATTACTTTGGACCTCTGACCTCTTCTTCAAGGTCAAATATGGTCAAACCGTCATAAAAAAAAACCTATCTTTGAAATTACTTTCTGTTTGTATTAGCAACATTTCAAAACTGACCTTCTTATATGGGGATTCTAAATATCGGATTATACTTTGCATCCAAGTATCATGTCACACTTAACTTCTGACCTCACTTTTACCTTTCATGTTCATCTTTCTTTCATGTGTCACAGCAACAGAAAGAGATTGAGCTGCCCAGTTAGTAAAAAATATACCGTAGCATAATATTATGTAATAAGTCCAAGTTGTTCATGGCCAGTTATTTACAAATCAATACCTATTATTCATTACTCCTACGTAAAGATTGTATACAAAATATAATAATATTCCTTTAAAATAAACACTGCCAGAAAGATGTTCAGGCTTCTGGAAGAAAGTTAAACATTCGCAAAAAAGTGGAGGAGTGCAACAGTTTCTGGTAATCCTTAAAAGACATATAAAGACAGTTAAAGGGCTTAACTATATAAAATAGTAGTTCAAGCATTAATAATTCAGGATCATTTATCCATTTAGGCCTAAGCCGTGGTAATTTGCTGAATGTAACATCTCTGTCTAAAGGTCCTTGCAGGCAGCAGTTAGTGGATTTATTTCCACTTTATACACATTGTAATGGTGTGTTTTGTAATTTAAGAGATATATCAAAAATGCAATGACAGTTTAAAAGAAGTTATTCTGGGAAATACATACAGAAAGAAACTGTATGAGTTTCTTTTTCTTTCATCATAATCTCGTACATTTAAACGGAGTACATATTTAAAAATCTGTCCGACAACTGAAATAATTATTTCATTGCCTGCTTGATTACAACAAAATTACGTCACGACAGAACCGGCACAAACAGTTCGTGTGCACTTTGTTGTGCTCATTGTGAACGTACGTGTGCTGTTATGCTGTGAAAGGGGAAAAATGAGAATTTAAGAGGACACAGGCAGCATGTTTAGACCTGTAGCTGAAGGTAGATGTCCATGAAAAGTCCCGTAACAGCAGCAATCACTTTATCCGCTTGTATCACCTCCGTCTATGTGTGGTCACATATCTAGCAACTTTTGCTGACCCAAATGCTGTAGGACTCAATTTAAGTGTTTTTGAGTTCCAAAAGACTCCTAAAAGCATTTAAGAACATATACAACACAAAATATCTGTTAAACTGATTCTTTTTATTTGCAAAACTCTTAAGAAATAATTGACTGAATTAACTGAAGACCCTCGTTTTTAATTAGCAGTAAATATTTACACTGAAATGGTGGCACGCTGATGTAAGCGTATCCAAAAAGTCATCGGTCACCTTCTAAATCTGTACAACACCTCCTCTGCTCCCGCTCTCCCACTGCTCAGACCATCTGAATCCCTGACGACGGGTCTGTTTTTAGCTGCGCTGGGTGGAGGCCTGGCACGGTGTGAGGGGGAGGCCGGACCAGTGGGGATGTCCTGGCGCAGTCTGTCCCACGCTGCACGCTGGTCTCCTGGCCATCCCATATTAATCAGATTTGCCGCAGCAGCCATATGTCCAAGCAGCGTGATAAACCCCGGCTGCTACCTGGCACCCAAAGGACTCACTGTCAACAGAGTGTGTGTTCATCTGCGCAGGTGTGTATATTTCACAAGTCTTTTACTCCAGAGACATTCCTTCAAAGATCTGTTGAGACATCAAAAATGCTTGGTATGAATATCTTAGGCCTTTTCTGTTTGTGTGTGTGTTTCTTTTTCTTTGAGATGCTCTGACTTAAAAAGAAAATATATAACACAGGTTATGAGCAATAACCCTGAAGGAGGGGGAAGTCACTTTTGGGCCAAATGATCATTTGCCACAGTGTTTGGGAAATACATGGGGCTATGTACGTCACGGCGACAGAAGAACTGGCACAATGGAAGTGCATTAACAAAGGCCGAGTCCTGTTTCCATCTGTCACCTTATGCTTATAAGCACTGTATACATTTCATATTTGCACATGACTCAGCTCACAAGGTGTCACATTTTAGACACCACTTGTATCACACTGCTTAGTAGTGTTGCGGAGAATCTACTCGAGCATTAGCTCTGCTGACACGAGCAGCAGCGATGGTGATAGAAAGAGTGACTGAATATAATTTGCTAACCCAAGCTTTCTATTAAATTCAAGACAAAAAAAAATGCATTCCACAATCCATAATTCATAACCGAACCTCGCAAGAGGCAACATCAACACTTGTCAAACATGATTAACTACGTCTGTATCTTACACAAATTTAATTCCTCTCTGTGTCTCTGCCTGTAAATCAGGCAACAATCACCAGTGAGCATGCTCGCAAGATTTGTGGCTGAGGTTTTTTGTGGGTTTGAATGTCACAGGAAAGGAAAAGTTTCTGGAATCCAAACTACTCCCCCCCCCCCCCCCCCCCACCTTTTTGCTTAATGAATAAAACCTTGAAGCACACAGAACATCTCAGATCTTTGTTTGAACAATCAGGGCAGATGGGCTTTTCTGTCTTCTGTCTTGAAAAGACAAAACAACAAACAACCAATCTCCTTGTGCACATCATGTAGAGTGAAGTAATTACTCTGCGTGAGTATTAAAGAGTAATCACATCGGCCTTTAGATGAACATAGTGCAACTATTACATATACTGTACAGTATTAATAAGCATGTTTTACCACCATTTACACATATACAAGTGTAGTCAAGTAGATGCAATGAAAGGAAATTGAGTTTTATTGGGTGGTTTGTATAATGCATGGCTTACACACAGTGCTTGCACCAAAGATCTTCAACAACAAGAAGAACAAAGAGTCCAGAAACAGATGGTATTACCCCCTACCCTGCCCCCCCTCCCCAGGGCCCTGATATCAACAACATGGAATCAGACTGGGATTACATGAAAAAACAGAAGCAAACGAGACAGCCTAAATCCACTGAAGAACCACAACAAGGTCTCCGAGATACACAGAGCCACCTAACTGCTGCCGAACCAAACACAGATCTCCATTTTTAATAAAGTTTTTAAAAAATGATTTCATTTCATTTTAGGTTAACTGATAAGTAAAAACTACCAATGACAAAAGACGCTTGCTTTAAAGCAAATACTTGCAACTTCAGCCCAATTCTGCAGCTGCAACTGCATTTATGTGAAAAATCAAAGTGCCTGACATCATACAAAGCTTTTAAATATTCAGACATGCAGTGTGTGACAATAAGCTGTTGCCATATCAGAAATATTGTGCAGAGATATAATGTAAACAGCATCGATTTAAAAGAAAGCCCATACATAACAGGTAAAAATATACACTTCTTCCCAACAAAAAGTCATGGAGGGAGACACATTTCCCCGCTCACATTGTAGTTACTCAACCACTCAAGGTAGACTCTTCTTCTCACCACCCACCCACCCATGCGTGCCCTTCCTGCCGCTCAAACCCCCACCCACTCACCCACCCACCCACCGTTTACACTGACATACATCTGAGCAGGACCCAGCACCTTTTGTCTTGGGCTCCCTCCTTTGTTAGTGGCTGGTGGACACAGCAGCAGCAGCAGCAGCCTGCATGCCGCATGTCTACAGTAACAGGGAAGTGACAGAAAACTGCATCTCATCAGCCATTTACCTTTTTTTTTTCTGACTATCAATCAAGCATAAAATATATATTAAAAAATATTAAATCTAATATACATATATAGAATTATATATAATTAATTGTTTAATTTAATTTAAATAGAATACTTTGAATTCTTGATTTTTTATTATTTGGATGAAAACAATAAACATTTTGTTTGTCAGTCACTGGGAGATTTTTTTATATTCTATATTTTATATATATTGGGATGTGTAAAAATATACAGTTTAAATTATATCTATCTTTTAATATCGGGGTGTGTATAGTGAATCTGTGTATCTATGTGTCTATCTGTGTGTTTGGTTGACTTGGGAAGCAGCATCACCACCAAAGTGAACTGCAGATAACCTCATGACGTTGCAGACATGGTATGCAACCCTATATAAAATTGACGGTGGCCGCATGTATCTGGTGGTGGTCTGCGTCGCTTGATAAGGCTTTGCAGACTATCTGACTTCAGTCTAGATGAAGGATGAGCTTCTCAGGCACAGACGTTGTCCATCCTGCTGATGCTCCCTCGTCTCATCGTAAACTCTTGTGCACCCTCTGGTGCTTGCTAGTCTCCCAAACTTCTTTGTGTAGCCTGCTTTGCAGATTGTCTTCCTTGTCTGTGTGGTTGCTCATTATTCAGAGACAGACGGATCTCAGGTCATCTGCAGCTGCAGCAAAGGAGAAGCAGGAAAGATGGCGATCATCCACTAGACCGACCGAGCGCACGCATGAAATACGGAGGACAACTTTTGGGAGGATCGCTTGAGGAGAAGATTGTACCAGTGAGTTTTTTTGTGTGTGCTCTTGCTCTATATTTCCAGTTTCGTCAAGATTTCGGCTGAGCTTTCAAGGTCTGCGAGAACGTCGGTATGGTAGATCATGGGATATAATTTGGAGAGCGCCTCGTGAATGACCTGGAAAGAGCTGATCTCCCCTCGTTTCTCCCCCTTTTTTTTGTAGTCGAGGTCCATGCTACCACTGAGAAGGAAGTCGGGGCGAGATTTTCTCCTCTCTCTCTCTTTTTTAATCGGGTGGTCGCTCTTGCTGGCACCCGTGCAGCCAAAGTCAAGTGGGTCTTCTCGCTTCCCAGTTAATATCCTAACCAGCCTAGCGCTTCCTCGCTATGTCGCCTTTCGGTTTGTTGTCAAAGTGACACAAGGAAATGGACGCGGCGGTGTAAAGAGGCTCGCCTGCGTGTTTCGGCAGCACCGGAGCGCCAGTGTTTTGTTATTCTGACATGTCTGGTCAGGGGAATTATTGGCCCCGGCTGTGCACCCCCCCCCCCCTCTCTTCGGCCGTGCGTGTTGTTGCGCGTTAGCTTCATGGAGAAGCCATTGCACGGATTGCTCTCCTTTACCAACCAGCCTCCATTAGCGACACAGTGGAGCTGGCATAGCCGCTGGTCCAGTCTCACACACACACACCATGAAAAGCCATGTCCACTGTGTGGAGGCTATATGCGCTCTCCACCTCCCCTTGCTTCTCTCAATTTTTAAAAAGGAAACCTTAACGTGGTGGCGATTTTTGAGTCCACAGTGCTGGAGCTACTACACGTCTTGCTGGTCGTGAAATCAATTTAAAAGCGCAGTGTGGCTTCTTCTTCTGCTCTTTCTTTTTAGATGTTTTTTTTTTTTTAATTCAAACGGGTTTTTTTGGTCCTCCTTTTGCTTTTCTTCTTGGGTGCTTCTTGCTACACTCTTAACCCGCATGTGCCCTTGCACTGTTTTGGATGTCTATTTGCTGTCACTGGTCTCAAGTCAGGTATGTCACACTAGTGAGGGCTTCACCATAAAATGGAGGAAGGCAGATGAGTATCCAAGGAGAGCCCTGGAGTCAGATAGGCAGGATCTCCCCCCACCTCCCCCCCACCTCACGCCAGAACAAAGGTTGTGTTTAGAAAAAGAAAGAAAGAGAGAGAAGGGGGGGGGGTTAAAAAAAGAAAAGCTCGGCCACATCCTCTTCTTCCCCCTCTTCTGCTTCGTTTTCAGCTCGGAAGTTTTAGTCTAAGAGGAAGCAGAAGAACTCTAAAAAGTGAGGTTAGATCCTCCAGTGTGTGTGTTTGTGTGTGTGGGGGGCCTTTCGAGGTTAACTTCTTCATTTTTAACCCCTGGCTTGCTTGTTTAAGTCATCTTGATTTGAAAAACTTGCTTTTCAAATATTTCTTTATTTTTGCTAGAGATGTACTGCTGAGGCTTCTGGAAAGTGTGCGCTTGTGATTGGCTGGGGGGGAGCACATGGATGAGACAGGAATCCTAAGGCTCAATAATGCAGTGTTTTGACCATGCAAGTAGTTAATGTTCAACAAAAAGTGGAGTCAACACACACACACACTCACACATGCTCTCTCGCTCTCTTCTCTCTCTTCTGGTTGAGTGTGTGAGGGTGAAGTAATGACTGTCGCAAACAGTTTCTTAAAGGAAGTTCTCAAGATGATTCTTTTTTTTCTTCTTCTTTTTTTTACTCCGTGCTCTGGTCAGACGAGGGTTCAGATACTGTCATGAATGTGCTTTAAATTTTGCTCCCTTATGGCTTCCCCATAATTTGCAAAGGAAGCAGGAGCCTCCACTGTGCACGTTACTGTAAGGCTCTACAGACTTATTTGGGACTTATTTGAGATTCTGGGTCCTTTTGGAAAACTTATTTTAGACTTGCGATTGAGGTTGTTGGTCATTTATTAACAGCCTCTCGGTTGCAATGCGCTCCGCGTTCGCTCTGCAAGCCTTGGGTGACTTTTCACACATTATATCCAAAAGGTGTCTGTTGACCAGCCTGGCAGGAGAGTGTGGGGGTGGGGGGCTTGAAAGCTGTAGTGTGTTTGTCTGTGTGTGGGTAGACGTTCTGTGTGTGTGTGTGACAGAGAAGGAGAGAGAGGGAGTGTGTGAGGTTGTGCTACGCTCTGCAGTTCCCCTGGCCACTGTGTGAAATCTTGCTGACAAGGAGACTGTGAGCTTGACACACTGTGCTGCGACAATGCCGGGGCTGAGAGGAGCAATCAAAATGGTGGCGAGGCTCCTTCTCCCCGGCGTGGCAGGGCAAACAGGTTCTCGAGGAGGAGCCAATAGAGGACAGAGACGGGCAGGAATCTGCTGCGGCGACACATTTGCATCGCTGCAATGCAATGGATGCAGTCAGGTGGATGGTGGATGTGCTGCAGAAACAAGCCCCCGTGATCGCAGTGTTTTGTTCCCGCTCAGAGTGTGCTTCTCTTTGCACTTGCAGTTCCTGTAATAACTTTCACAAGTCTCCAGCACATTCGTGGCCTATTCGTACTACGCTGGCGGGTGACCTATAGTCATATACCAAAGCCCCCTGGACTGCGTGAGGGCCCCTGAAGTTCCCTGTAGGAATTTCTTTGTTATAATTCGGCAAATGACACTCATGTGTGGCAGTAACATATATATGTGCCACACATATGAATTAAAAACTGAACAACGCAGGGTCCTTAAAGTGGCTCCTGTATTTTTACATAGCCTGGAAGGCAACTATCTGTAACGCCCATAAGAAAATCAATCTTTCCTTGGGAAATATGTATTTTGTAAGTGGAAACTAGTGTGCTGGTAAACAAAATAGGCTTGGAATTTAGACTGTAAATAAGAGGAAACATCTTGTGCCCCTTTCCTGCTTGTATTTCTGAGACTAAACTAAGAATTTCACAGAGCCAGAATGCTCTACTCAAATTTGATCTTGGACTTTTCTGCTGCTCTGTTTAGTGTTTCACTCTTCTGCTCGCTTCGTGTCTACAAAAGCATTTCTCTGCTGGTGTAATCATCACCAGTGACGTACAGAAAACCTTGGGGCAGGGCTGTGTGGGAGCACATGTGTTGGGTCTTTGAGCTGCATGTTTCTGAATGATCTTCTAAGATTTAACTGAAGTCATGTGATGACACGAGCAGATGTGCACCATCATGTTGGACTGAAAGGCTATCGCTGAATGTCCCAATGCGCATTCCCTTCTTCCTGTTGTCTCACTCTTCCTGTTTTATTCTGAAAGTCCCGACCAAACGCCGTGACACTGTGACCTCCACTGCTCGATTACTGTTTGTTCTAAAGAGACTACACCTCCAGGACCTGTAGTAATTCCAGCGAATGTTGCTTTAATTTGCATTAAGTTTGAAGTGGAGAATGGCAGTTGGGCAGTGCTGTTGTTTGTTTAGTAATAAATGGTCTGAAAAGCAGATCAAGATCATCTCTGATCGGGTCCCCCTCTCACTTGTGATGTGGTGCAGCAGACAGTAGTGTTTTGGGTTTTATTTTATTTTTTTGATGGACCACTTTCTGTCTGAATATTTGCATGTAGCGCACGCTCGTATTAAACTGTTTGAATTTTAGCGCGGCATAGAAAGAAAATTTTAATACTCAGTGTTACCATAGCTCAGCTTTAAGGTGGCGGGGGGAGGAATTACATAACTGGATTTGTTTGCAAGGTATTTCAGGATTATGTTAGAAAAGCTTGACAGAGAGGACAGAGGATCAAACAAGAGAGACTTCTGTGATGGTTTGAACGCTCGGAGGAAGTGGTCATGAAGCTCATCACCCCCCTCTACACACACAAACACACATACATGCATACAGCTGCTCTCTCTCTCTGTCCTTCCCTCCCCTCCCTCCATCTCTCACTCACTCACTCACACTGGGTGATGCACGTCTCCATTCTTCTCTACCTGGGGCACTGAAGAAGGCTAAGGAGACGCACAAAAGCAAATTGAAATGCTCCAGTGAGTGCTTTCTTGACGTGATGCATGGCTCACAAGATGCAAGTGTAGCAGCAGGGCCAGGCTGCAAGTGTAGATCCAAAACACCACAGTCATCACAGCACAGCTGCAAGGGGGGAAAAAACCCCTCACTATTTTCTCCTGACCTTCCTGCCTTCATAAGTAGCCACCAAACACATGCATGCTCTTACAATATGCCCAAACCTGCTCTGCCCATCTGAATAATTTAATGCTGTTTAACTGTAGCGGGTATATTTGAAGAACTAAAAGGCAATATCATGTCAGGGTTTAAGTGGAACAAGGAAGTAGCTTCTTAGAGGTGTCATTCCAGTTTCTGTTGTCAGTTGCGACGTTATACTGCTGCAAAACTGGTTCCTCCTCTCTGCTTTCCATCAGAACATCAACAATTCAACTGTGTCCCGAGGAAGAGAAAAAAATGCTTGTGTAGCTCAGTGAAGCTTGCAGTTGTGCCCTACCTTTATCTAGATCTGCTGATCTTTTCAGGGTGCATATTTTAGGCGTGTGAGGGACTCGTTTTGTTGAAATTCAAGGTCTAAAGTGGCCGTGCTGAAGAGACAGCTCGTCTGGTGGGATAAATTAAGCAGTCTACACGGCGTCCTCAGGTTTCCAGCCTAAATTCAGGATTTGTGCTGTTCTCTGCTAAGACACAGTGAACCAGCTCTGTCAGTCTCGAGCTGCCTGTGGTGGGGAGGAAAAAAAAAAAAGGAGAAAAAAATTCTTTGGAGACGCCCGTTCCTTGGGCAGTGTGGTGCCACCAGACAAGGCCTTCATTGAGCAGAAACAGGAGTGGTCTTGTAGATGGGATCCACAGTGGCTCAGCCTCCGAAGCAACAGAACTGTCCAAGGACGATTAAATATTTAAGAGCTTGGAAAGGAGGTCTCAGTGGTAAGTTAATATTGATGGGTCTCATCTTTCCCTTCTCAAACTTGTTGAGTTGACTCAAGAGGTTGGTTTAGCAGGTCTGGAGAGGAACCTACCTTCTTTTCTTCTTAAAAAACTTTGAACCTTCACAGAGTTTGTTTGCAGTGTTTCCTGCAGCTGGCTTTTGAATTTTTCTGACACCCCCCCCCCCCCCCCCCTTTTTTTTTTCAGCTTCTTCCTGTGTCCTCTCATGGTCACTGTGAAACACTCCATCCTGGCTAGCTTGTAACCTCACCCAGTCCTTGTAACTGTAGTAACTGCCATGTCAGGCTTACAAGGAAGTCAGCATTGCAAGCTTTTCTGGCATTTGTCCACTGAGCACTACTTACAAGAAACCCTTCAGTGCATCTTGCAGTCCTTTCATGTAATCCTTTCCCCCCCTTTCCTTACTTTTTTTGTGAATTGGGCGAATAGAATACAACCAAAAGGCATTTTGATGTGTAAAATGGAAAAACAGGAGTAAAATTCCTGTTGCCTCAGCCTCCAGCTGAGGGTAATTTTCCTAACAGTAAGTAGGCATTTCAGTTATACTAAACATTTCCCTCGATTGTAAAGTTTGGTACCTCAAGAGCAAAACTTCGGGGTCATTTATGGACAATTTTTGTGAGATGATGCCAATTTATCTGAGACAGCAGTGGATTGATTTACGTCAGGAAATGGTTTCCTAGGAGAGATGGGCTTCAAGGCTGCACGGAATGCAAGGTTTCCTGGACCTAATTGTCCTTGTGGAAAAACACTTCCTGGTTTCTCTCCAAGATCTGTCCTTCACTTGCCCCACTCTTGTTTGTTTAGCCCATGAACCCTTATGTTTCACTTTGGAGAGATCTGACTCAAGCATGTCTTCAGGCTCATGTGTCTGACTTATGTGTTGTGTGCAGAACAACTTCTTTTTTTTTTGCTCTAGCCTACTTGTGTACACCACATCTTTTGTCAGGATTTTTTTTTTCTCTTTTAAGCTCAAGGGAAGAAACCTCTCGAGAAAACCAAAAATATCTACTTATTCCCATATAAAATTGTAAAAATAATCACGCCTGAGGCTATTAATTAAATTGTGCACTTAATCATTTTTGGATGGAATATTTAATCGTGTTGCTGAGGGTTGCCCCAAGTTTTCCTCTCTTATGCTTTTCAGTGTAGAAAAGAAGCTCTAACCTCTTTCATGGAAATCTTGATTAGACCACGTTAGGTCGCCCATATAAGTATGATGTCGCTCGCAGAAGGTTCAGGACGCGACATCGCCTCTAAAGTGTACTCGACCGGGCGGTCGAAGGAGCCACGTTTTAGATGCACGACAATCAGATCTGGGCTCTTGTCTTCACCCTCGGAAGAACAGCAAAAGGCAGGTTCGCAGGAGGCCATCTTTGCAGTTCACAAAACCACGCTTTTCACTTCTGCTTTTCTCGCTGACTGCAATGACAGCGTGCAGAGGAACCGACAGGAGGGGAAGCAGCTTGCTCAGGTCTGCGCTCTTAAAGTTAAACACTTCCATCTGTGTAACAAGATAGCAGAGCAAGCAGAGGCAGCTCCACTCAGCTGAGCAGGACAGTCAAAGACCTTGAGGAGCACAAAATGGTGGATGGCCATACCACTGATTCTCCAGCATGATTGGCTGCGTGTCTCCTTGGCCACTGTGGGGCTGGCTGTGTGAAATGGAGTCCTCTGTGCTGAGCGTTGGCCCAGCCTCAGCTCTGATGCAGAAGATAATTCTGTCAGCCTCGAGAGAGAGAGACGAGAGAGCAGCCAAGTGAGGTGACTATACTAAAAGAAGGCAGAGGACTCGAGCCATGTTTGTGTCTGCTTGCTTCTGTTTCTTATCTTCTAATCTGCTGTCCTACTTGATCTCCCGGGTTCTGATTTCTATTAATAGCTATTTAAAAATATATATTTTGGTGCTTTTTAGCTTTAAACAGACCTGTAACAGGTTAGGAAGGAATCAGTTGGGATTTATGTTTTGGCTTCGTTTGTAGGAATGAAGAAAGTGTCTGTGTAAGAGTGTTCGGTATCTCGGTATCTAACCTTCACACCCAGCAGGCTCAAGCTGAGGGATTTACCAGACCCTTGTTTTGCTGCTTTCAGCCTTGAAGGTCACATAAATATCTCTCAGGCTCGTGATTAAAACGCAAATTCACGAGATTTAAAAGAGTGTCAGCGCTGCATATTAAGTGGACTTGTATTTTTTTTTTCTTATTGGTTAGTTTTCACCATGACAACCTGAAGACGGCAGCCTCACAGCAGATAACCATTAATGCTTGTCCCTTCCTAATCTGCTTGGTCATTATCATCTGTGCAAAAAAAGGACCAAATGTTACTATTGAGTGCTCTGCAGTCGTCCTCCTGTTCAGAAGGAACAATCTGAGCCCTTTGCTAAGCACAAAGGCTACCCTTGGTGCAAGGTTACTTGTACCATGATGGCCAGCTGCTTCTTCTTCTTCTTCTTCTTCTTTTGCTTTTTTTTTTTTTTTTTTTGTTCAAATGCAGCTTTAGAGAGACATGGATTTGGCAAGTTGGATGTCTTTTGATTGACAAAGGGAATGTCTTGCTTTGCAAAGTAAGTCTATATAGAGGTCAGCAAGTACACTGATGTTAAATGGAAAAGGCCAAGTGACTGGTGATGGGTGATGTCAGGTAACGTGTCAGAGAGACAGGCTGATCCAGGTGCTGTCTGACCTTGTATTATACATGACTGACATAAACTAGAAAGTAAAAACAGGAAGAAGAAAAAGTATGCTTGATATTTTCTTTTATTCTTCTTATTGAGGTCTGCATTTGAAACTGTTTTCGTGGTTCAGTTTATGTTTACTTGTTCTTGGTCAAGCTTTTTGCTATAAATGTGCATGTGTTTGTTTGATTTTTTTTTCCTTCTAGTTTTTTTGAAAGAGAAAGTTATTCTGGGCTCATCATAGCATTCCAACTAGGTGCCGTGCTAAAAGAATTCCAACTTTCCTCTTTTTGATGTGAGGATTTGCTTGAAGGCTTCAGTCACTCAAATACTTTGAGGTCCAGAGATCAAAATCTCTGGACTGGGGGGGCGTTGCTGACATTTATTACAAAGGTGGCGTGTCTTCCTTTTGTTTAATGTCTTGACCGTGTGGCGAGTTGGGACCAGATGTTGTATTCTTGAGCTTCCTCTTTCAGCACGATTTCAATATAAATGTGCAGGCCAGTATTAATAATTGTATAAAAAAAACTTGTTCCTCCAGTTTTATTGTTCAGAGTTGGTGCATTATAACTGATACGGTGCCGCTTGCAAAAAAGTTAACTAACTTGCGGTTTAGAAGTAAAACTCACAGAGGGAAAATGTGAAGAAGCCACTGAATAACATCACAATTCGGGCTTTTGCAGTTTTTTAACGTTGTTTGCTCTTCTTTAGTTACACAGATATCATGCTGTATTGTGATACTATTGTAACTGCGTGCAGTGTATTGCAATAGCAATCAGTTTGAAGAGCAGTAACGATTTTCTAAACCTTTATCAACTGACACTAGAAAAACATATCTTTGTGTTTCATTTGGTTTCCCTTTAGTCATCTTAACGGTATGGCGGTTAGCCTACATGATCTTCTCAGTTACCCAGAATCCTTAAGGGTTGCCTGATCCTGCTGCGATGAGTTGTTTCTCTTTTACGCCCTTTGAATGTGACACTCGTGAAGGTCAGGCTGCGGCAGATCAGCAAAGCTTGCTGGATTGCAGCGTCTGAAAGGCTCTGCACCTGCATTTAGCAGTCTCTCTGACACAAACCAGGATTACTGAGCTGGATGTTCACAAAAATCTTCACTGCTTTTCATTCATTCTGCTCAATTGCAGTTAAAGTTTAGACACAAATGACTGCTGTTTGTCTATGCAAAAATGGGCTACTTCTGCTTTGTCTGCTGTTTTTGAGACTTGTGCTGATGTACGGTCCAGTGTTGCTTGTGTTCATTCTGATTAGAAAAAGCTGATTTTTCCAACGTCAAAATAGTGCAGTTAATAAGCATAAAGAGCCTGCATGCTAAAAAAGTAACGTTTCAGATGGGGGGGAAAAAAGGTAAAAAATTAGATGAAGGTTTTCTCTGAAACACAGCATAGATGGATGTCATGGAAGGAATTATAGAACCATGAGGACCACATGTAGATCAGGTCATCTTCCTATGATGGACACTTATAAAGAGGAAGCTCAAAAGGAAAAACTACCAAGAGGCCAGCAGCAAGCTAAAAATATCTGAAGGACTATATAGCAGAGTCTGTCCACAACATGCAGTTAGCAAGAGATTCATGTGTTCTGCACACTTCTGAACTCTCTGCGGGGCAGCGGCATGAAGATTTCTCTTCTCCAAAAGGCACATTTTAATGTTGCAAGCATGTGGTTAATTCCCATGACAGGAAATGGAACTTGTGGTCCGATGAAATCAAGGTTGAATGTTTTGATCTTACTCGCCAAATATGGAGGAGTGGTACGTTTCAGAGTGCAGGTCAAAACCTTTATACAGCTGTTGTGTAGATGGAAGAGAGAATAAATTCAGAAGATTTTGAGAGAAAATGTAAATAGAAATATTTATCATGACTCTGACTGAAAATATTCCTGGGGTCTTTGGAAAAAACTGACTTTAGGAAGGCAGGAGAATCTCAGTCTTATGTTGGCGGACATTACGTGATATTAGTCATTATCAGCTGCCGGTCAAATCAAACCAAGTAAGGCTGAAGAATGTCTTTGGTCAGAGAGATGCTGTTTAGCTGGTTATGGTTGAGATATGTATATATGTGTGTGTGTGTGTGTGTGTGTGTGTGTGTGTGTGTGTGTGTGTGTGTGTGTGTGTGTGTAAATTTTTTTTTTTTTTTTTTTTTTTTTTTTTTTTTGAATGCCATATACCTCCTGAAACAGATCTCTTCTCAGATTTTACGCCCAGCATTTTTATCAGCCACAATGGTGATTATGGTGTTGTTTTCAGGCTTTGGTGTTTAGGGCTCCGTTGCAAAATGTAGCCCAAAAGAGCCAGAACTAGTAGAAAGGCCACTCCTGGGTACTTTGGCATGTGTTTATAGGTCTGTGTGCCTGACGACAGATTTTGTCAGCATGATGGCACCATGTACAGGTGGGTAGCTGAGGTCAGTATTATAGCCGTGTTTAAAGATGGGTGTGGTCTGAAAACACATTGACTTTGTGACTTCTCCTTTAGTTATTAGTCAGATAGCTGATCATATCTCATGACAATGTGGTGGATTTCTGGTGTTCTGGAAGATGTTTGTGACTTTTAGACTCTGCAGAGTTGGCTGATTCATTTGAAACATGATAGAAATGCCATGACTATTATGGTATTTTTTTTCTTTTTTTGGTTTTTCCTAAACTGAGTAATAATGCTGGTCAAACCGCGCTGTTATTTAAAAAAAAAACACTGTCTTCTTAGAACCAAAACTAAAACTGAACAGAAATGTGACAGAGAATATTTAAGTTCAAATATATGCTAATGCTCGACAGGCAGAGCATTGCGTGGTGGCATTGCTGATGTATTTTCAGCCCTTTTTCTGTTGCCTTTCATACCCTTCCCCATCCCTTTCATTCAATTCCAGCAGATGTCTGATGAATGTTATGACAAAATGTTCATACTGAACATTATTGATTCCTCACATCTTCTCTGAAAAGGCCTGGTTCATTGATCGGCCAGGTGGGATCGATGTTTCATCTCGGCACATTCAGACTTCCTCAAATGAGTAGGATCATGTGATCACGTCATTTAAGGAAGCTCTGTGCTCTGATCACAGGCACAGAAGAATGAGGTCAGTGTCCAACTAACTGCTCTTATCGCACAAGCTGTTGTAACGAGACAGATATGCTCATCAGTAATATAGTGGCAAGATAAATATCTGTCAGATTCAGGTTGCTTAAACCTATCAATGTCATTGTTTTAATTATCAACACTGCCAAAGTAGCAGGAGCACCAATTTGAGTATAATATATGGGGTTGCTACTTTCTGTTTTGGTATTTCTATTCAAGAACTCCAGACTGTGAAATCAGTCGGGATATCTGAGCAAGTCCCAAATATATCCTGCAGCTCCCCAAATATACAGCCAGAACATAAACGAGCTATCTTCTGCAACAAGAAGAACAAGGAGTTCTGCAACAGACGGTAGTGCACACTTACCTCATTCCACCCCACCCCCACCTCACTCCAGAGTCCAGACCTCAACAACATTGAGTAAGCCTGGGATTACATGAAGAGGCTGAAGCAGTCTAAATTCACAGGAAGACTGCTGAAGTTCCTGAAGTTGCTCAGGGCATTCTACAAACCAGAAAGAAAGTATGCTTAAGCACTGGTACTGTTTCAAAAGCAAACAGTGGTCATCCACCATAATGATTTGGTGCTAATATTATTTGGAAGCACTTTTGTGTTATTTATTAGTGCCTTTTTTGTGCCCAAAGCTGTAAACTAGTAACAAATATGTTACAAAAGAGATTACTTCATTACTTCATCTATTACATCTCTTCCAACTTTGGATTGGTGCAGCTGTGCAAGTGCGGAGCGTTTGGTGTCTTTCAGAACCAGCTTTCACTTCATCAGTTTCTAAAACCAGTTGCATGCTTGTTGGTACCTGTCAAACATTTGAACACACCCACTTATTGGGTCTATCCAGTCATTTAAACTGGTGCTGAATGTAGGAAAAAACCCCTTCCATAGTTAATGATGAATTATTCCACCTTTGGACTCAACACTTTTTTGTGGTGCCACACTGGTGACAGATTTTGGGCACCAGTTTTTTCTTTTTGTTTTTTTGGTGGAAATCATCACATTGTTTGAACACTGACTACATTGGTGGGAAAGAGTTAGCTCTGAGGTTGCACTTTCACACAGTTACTTTTAGCTAAATACAATGACAGTGTCCCGTGCTAAAATAAGGACTGTTTCATGTTAAAAGTCATGCCAGGTTTGAACTGATTACTGAAGTGAGAAATAGAAATTGCATTAAATACCAAAACAGTAGGTGAGACATTTGACTAAAAACAAATGCAATCACTCTGCATGATAAGTTGCCAAGAGTCCTCCAATGTGCACCATCAATGATGGCAACAGATTTAATAGAAACAATCATGTGGTTGTTGAAACACATTAGATTAAGTGTTGAACCAACAAGCACATCGCAACTTTAGGTGCAAGCAATCAGTAATCAATCCCACATTAGCGATGCACAGCCCCTACATGCAGGATCTCTACATTAGAGTTTTACTATGCAAAAGGAAACTACTATACAGTGTTTTTTCTGTCTTTCAGTATGTTAAATCTTCTGTGATTGGACTGAGAAGGTCAGTCAGGTTGGACAAGCCTTTCTGTTTTGAGCCAGTGTTGTTATCTGCTACACTGCCAACAGATAAAACTTCAACTGTGCAGCAACAAAACTCTAAGCTGCATGCAAATTTTTTTCGTTCTTCAAGCCCAACTTATATTTCTAGGTTGTATTTGAGGGCACCCTTCCAAAATGAACCAAGGCAACTTTCAACGCTCATGCAAAGTAATTCTTGATCCTTTTCAGGGGATTAATGCGCTGTGGCATATTCACACCCCATGGTTTTATTGTTTGTTG
This sequence comes from Rhamphochromis longiceps, assembly GCF_057381845.1. NCBI lineage: Eukaryota > Metazoa > Chordata > Actinopteri > Cichliformes > Cichlidae > Rhamphochromis > Rhamphochromis longiceps. Next base: position 49,143,232 of record NC_140563.1, read on the forward strand.
AGACCTTCAGGTGAAGCTACACCACGAAAAGTCTGAGACAAGTTGCTGCTGGAACTCTGCACATTGTATTTTAGGATGTTATGCTGTGTAATCTTTGTGATTGTTGTGTGTGTGTGTGCAGTGCAGTAAATTTAGACGCATATGGGTGCATGTAAGCTGACAGTACAAATGTTAATTATGCTTCCTGGCTGCCCTTTGGCTGCTGTCTCAGGGCCTGTAGCATCCTGTGTTTGCTGACCCTAACAAATTAAATTAACTGATAAATGTGTGGCTTTATCACACTGTTAACACTGTTAACCTTTCTTTAAAATAACATTTTACCTGCTATTATGATACGCTGTCAACATATCAGTGACATATCACCTTTTTGAGTCATTACGATGAACGTTTAGCAAATCAGTTTTCGCTACTGCAATGCATTAATTTAAAAAATTTGGAAAAAATTAACGAAACCCCCCAAAATGCAGGATTTTTAAAACCGATAACGATATTTGATTATTAAGAAAATCCAGTATACGGGCCGCTGGTTGTCGTTTGTGGTGTTAATATCAACACTTATAGCATGGTTGAAGGGTGTTTCTCTCGTCTTTTATGTACTTTCAAAATTTTCATTTATCGCCCATTATAAAAGCCAAAATTGAAATATCGTCTAAAAGCTAATATCGTACGATATATCAGCTCCATATTTATTGGGCCTCACAATAAAGTGTTTTATCTTAAAGAGTAACTTTTTTCTAAATGCACCCGTTATACAACAAATCAATTTATTTTGAGCCATGTGAAAATTCTGAAATCCAATGATTGCTCTCTTTTAGCTCTTGTGTTGGTTCTTGCTACAATAGGTCGCTCAAGGACCATTTTTTCGCTCTGACACCATGAGCGCACACATGGTAAAAGCAGCAATGGTTGTTAATAGTTGAGTAGGGAGCTGTGTTAAGGCGGAAAAGGTAGTCATCACAGAACAGGCCTTTTTTAACGGATACGTTTTAATGGGATTTGCTAAAGCCCTAACAAAAATATAAAAATAGTATGTTAAGATTTCCCACAGATGTGGAAGGAGTGAGTCAGTTGTCCTGACCATCTAGTCAGTGTCTGTGGTGGCTCTATATGCAACTGAGCAGTCTCAGTGCTAGTGGGAGCTTTGTGTTTTTCCAAAAACTGGGTTGTCGTTTGCGCTTTGTTATTTTGCCTTTACGTTCAAACGCATGCAAGTTTAAGTGGAACTGTCATAATTTAAAAAGCTTAAATGCTGTCTGTAAAGTGCTTCCCATTAAACAATTAACTCAATTTTTTTAATAAAAGGGGAACTAGTCAATGTTGTCTATAGTTTAGTAGCTTCTAATCACCTCTGCCTAGTATGATGTTGGTCTATTAAGTGCTGCCATAATCTAATCAAACCCACATGGACTCTATAAGGCATTTAAGGTGCCCTGTTGTATCTGACAGTGAGAAATTAGCAGATCCTTTAAATCCTTTAAGTTGTAAGGAGCAGCTGAAGCAAATCAGACTTGCTGTAACAAGTCTTCCAACACCATGGTACTGATTCATGATTTATCCCATTGTCCATCTGTATGTACCATGTCCGATTGGTAAGCAACAAGGCTGTTTGTTTAAAGGTGCTCCTGACAAGTCTGTAGAGATTTAAAAAAAAAAAAAAAAAAAAAAAAGTTCTCGGATGTTCGGTTCATTAAAGCTGTCCATTTCAGTTTTGCTCTTTTCAACATACATATGCCAGGTAACATGAGCTCTTAATATATTAATATACCCCCTACTTTTGTGTGCACATTGCTGAAAGATAACAACCATTATTTGTTTCACTTTTAGGCGATCTCTAGTCTACAAGGTTGTTAGAAAAAAGTGAGAAGGACCTTTTCCAGTTTCTTAAAAGCAAATTGTGACATTTTTTAGATTGGTTGCATTGTTTTCAGGCAATATAATCTCAAATATGATCGAGCAAGTCAGCAAATCGTCACGGTATATACACTGGCATTTTTGCTTGAATTATTTAATTAAGCATCAAATATTTGCTTTCAGGAAGTTTCAGTCTAATTTAAATAGGAGCTTCAGATGTTTTTTTTATTTAACTGTTCTCCACCACATTAGGCACCAAATCAAGTTTGTCCATTTAAATATGGTTCATCATCATCAAACTGCCAAGCTTCATTAAGTCACTACTGCTTTACATCAGCCGAGCTGGTTTTCCTGTTTGTGTCAAAACAGCTGGTAAATAATTTAACAATAAAAGACCAACGGGATCTAATACTCCGTCTAATGATTACAGTGCGTGAACAGGTGTAATATGACCACAAAAAATGAATCTGAGGCCTTACATTGTTGGTTTTCTGGTTTCAAAGTCTCACAGTATCAGGTAAAGAAAAGGTTTAACAGTTTGGTGCCAAAATAAATATTTCCTGCTGCTGCTTGACTTGACCCACACTTGCATCAGTTGATTTCACGAAGATAATTTGAGCCTCCACTTATAAAGACTGACTTGCAATGTTAAGGAACTGTTAGGCAGGAAAGAGGTCTTCTAAAAAAAAAAAAAATTTAATGTGTATGTACTGAGATGAAAATGGAGACAAAATCCTTTTTCTTTTTCCAAGCAAAATCATGAACCATACATTCATTCACAATGCCCTCATTCCTGTATAAACTTGAGTCATCCCAGAGGTGTTCCATGGGTTGAGATCAGGACTCAGGCCAGTCAAGTTCTTCTACACCAAACTCATCCATGATTTTATGGATGCTGCGTTTGGTGCGCTGATGCTTCCCAAACTGTTCCTACAATGTTGGAGGCATGACATTGTCTAAAATGTCTTGGTGTGCTGAAGCATGAAGAGTTTCTTTCATTGGAACTAAAGGGACGAGCCCAACTTCTGAAAAACAACCCCACACCGTTAACCCCCCTGCTCCCCTCCACCAAACTCTACACTTGGCAAAGTGCAGTCAGACAAGTCGCGTTCTCATGGCAACTGCCAAACCCAGACTCTTCCATTTGGTTGCCAGATGGAGAAGAGTGATTCGTCACTCCAGAGAGCACATCTCCACTGCTCTAGAGTCCAGTGGCGGATGCAGTGCTTTACACCACTGCATCCAACGCTTTGCATTGCACTTGGTGACGTAAGGCTTGGATGCAGCTGCTCAGCCATGGAAATTCATTCCATGAAGCTTTCTACACATGGAGATGATCTCAAGGCCACATGAAGTTTGGAGGTCTGTGGCAACCGACTCTGCAGGAAGTCAGCAACCTCTGCACACTCAACATCCCCTGATCCCTCTCTGTGCTTTTACACGGCCTATCACTTCATGTCTGACTTGCTGTCATTTCCCAGTCGCTTTCACTTTCACGACTGGGCTTGTTACACAGGTGGCATCCTTTCATGGTACCAAGGTGGAATTCACTCCTGAGAGTGACCCATTCTTTCACTAATGTTTGCAGAAGCAGTCTGTATACATACATGCTTGATTTTTATATTTTATCTGTGTCGATTTAGACATGTAAGTAGAAGTGCCCCATTCAGAAACAAATGTTGTAGTTCAATGTTTACTAAACTTAAAATATGTTCCATTAAAGATGAGCGGGAAAGCATGCAAAGGAGCAGGGGGGAAAAATGCTTAAGGCATAATTCGATAATAAATGATGAACTGACCCATACTCATCCACTACTTAGAATTCTGTTAAATATCAAATCCTGTTATTTGTAGCCCATTATTGTTATTTAAACGGTGCCTGTCAGCAACATCTTTTAGAGCTGATAGGATTAACAGTTAAATTCATCAGACAAGCTTGAAAGCCTGAGGACACAATGGTGGTATCGTTTAAAAAGTATTGCCTGAATTAAAACCAAGATGAAAAGTTACAGCTGCAGTTAAAATTTTCTTACATATTATATGCCAGTCATAATTCTCCCAAGTGTCTGATCCATTTGTTCATTTGGCCTCACAGTGCTGCAGTTGTGTTTGACTAAATTTGACTACATTTTTAAACTTTCTTCATGTGGAAAAAACCCCAAACACAACTACCAAAGGCTTTAGGGAATAACTAGACAGTCATTGACTTGTCAAGACTTGTAAGATGGCTCAAGAATCGTCATTTGAATTAATAATTGAGGATCTGAAAAAAAAGCCCGGTGAGTAGTTTCTCTTAACAGAGGAAGTCGGGACTTAGAAAAATGCAAAAAGCAAAATCTGTATTGAATGTGTCAGCTGAACCTTCCCACATGAGATCGGGGCACCATTCCTCTGTATAGAGCTGCTTGCAAAAACAGGGTCTACACGGAAGAGTCATCAGGAAACCTCACAAAAATCGACATGGGAAGCATGCAAAACACCTGCAAAAGCACGTTATTTTGAAAAACGGTGGACGCATGAAGATTAAATTGCGTATAGCTTGCCAATTGTTTAGCTTGGGAGAAGAAATATTCTGCTTTAGCATTGTCTGTAACCCATTGCAACAGACAACACTGCACAGATATGAGGACGATTGGATTGCACTTAAATATAGAACAGTCTGGATGCGTCAGTCATGCAGTCATTCAAAAAAAATAAAAATAAATGTGAAACTGAAAAGAGACCGGTTCCCACATCGAGACGAGTTTCCAAAGCATACCTTTAAAATCTAGCATGACCTACTTAAAGAAACTCAGGCTGAAGCTTTGGAGTGGCCTTCATAGTCCCCTGAATTGAAGAACATTCAAAGTCTCTGGGTAGACATCTTAAACATGCTGTGTGTGCAAGAAGGCATAAACATATCACAGAACCTGACATGATATGCAGGGAAAAGTGGGTTAAAATTCATAGAGAGATTTTGATGGTCATGCTCTCCTTGGATTTCACAGTTCAAACAATCAGTAAACAGATAAACTAATAAAAAGGTTTATTTCAGCTGTATGTCGGTGTGCATGATGTGCTTGCAGCTTCACTTTGTTTCAATTCAACTCAGGTTCTAGTTACAGTGATTTATATAGTACTGTGCAGAACCCTCGAGCCTCCCCTCATTTCTTTATCTTCTGCCAGTGACTTATTGAAATGTGCACATATAAATGAAAATGAAATATTTCAGAAAAAACCCCCAAGTTGTGTAATTCTAACAAACTTAAAAGTCAAAATCTGGTATGACCAACTCTTTAAAGAAAAAAGCAAGCATATATCAAGATTGACGGCAAACTTGTGAGATAAACGTTGGAATTTAAGTTCTCATTGTTAGATTCATTCTTTTTGGCTGAATATCATATTGTTTAATACTCTTGATTAAATCTTTCTATTGCAGCAGCACTCTGCCGCAACCTGCCATATTTCATGAATAATGTTCAAAAGACAGGTGTGTATAGACTACTGAGAGGAAAATGTTGAAGAAGAGATTACTGATTTTTTTTCTTTCTTTTTTTTTTTTTTTGTAAAGGCAGTCTTTTTGTCATCCTTGTGAAAACCTATCATTGGATATAAATATGAGTTATTTTCACAGAGTCAGTGTGCCAGCATGCAGACGCTGCTGGTTATGAACCTGCTTGTTTTGTAGTGGTGTGCAGCAGATGTCTTGTCTCTTGTGGCTCTGTGGCTTTATGATAAAACAATCATAGCAAAGAGCTGCAAAATTTGACTCCTTGTGGAAAAAAACCCCATAAAATAAAGCAAAGATTTCACTTGGGTGAACTAATCTTCTATTAGTGAGAGTCACTGCAGTCTGCTGTACGCCCGATATGTGTAAACTTAACAGTCTTGGCAAGTTGCTGTTAAGCAGCGACAGCTCAGCATGGTTTTCTGCTCAATGCATATAATCTTGCAACTGCAGGTACATTTTGTACACTGTCTCTTCCATTATTTTCGATATACTACTGCTTGCTAAAGTGGTAGCTAACTGTGAATATTTAAAGCTCCGCTGGTGATGTTGTTGTACCGGTGTTGGGTGCTGCAGCACGCTGAATGAGTAAGAAAAAGGTCTACTTCTCAGAGGTGACTTCTGGCAGGGTAGAAAGACTGCTCATGAAGGAGGGATGGAAAGGCGCAGATTTTATTGAATTTTATTTCCTTTTCCTCTAACGTCCCATTTATCTGGACTAGATTTGTGGCTAGGTGTACCTTGTGAACCCTTAGGCTGGGTGTGGTTCCTGGCAAGGAGGCAAATGTGCTAACCATTACACGATGGAAACATTACATATGACGCTTGGTGCATTTTTAGAAAAAGTTACTAAAGGCTGTTAAAACTGGCTGGGTGTTGTGACAGAGTCACTAAGGTAGCAATAATGAGACGAACTGAAGTATCACTGCTGTGAAGAAGATTTATGTCAGGTTCTTAAGCTAGTTCCAAACTTTCAAAGCAACTATTGTAATCCTGAAAACTAAGACATGGCTGTGAATGGTCTGCTCCTGCTGCTGCTGTGTTTGGCCATTACTTAACTACTATTAACGTGCTTGAGTTTGACAAATTCACTGTTTTTCACTCATTTGCTGAGTGTGCTCTGGTGAATATTACCTTTGCTAACATTTTGCTCTTCTTCTTGATTTTTCTGGTGGTTTGTAAGCAGCATCACGGTCCATTACCTCCACAACTGGAGTGCGAATGGGAAAATCAAACTTTACATTTACTGTGTCTCATAATAAATACCAGGAAAAAACTATATTTTAATGGTAAATTAGATTTAGATGACATAATACGCCTCGATAATCTCTGTAATCTTTGCCCCATGTAGCAAACAAACATCTGTATAGAGAAGCTCGACAGTTGAATCCATGTTTATTTTATTGTTTATATTTCAGCGTCTTGCTTTGTTTTCCCTCAAACCTGTGACGGGCAGTAACTTGTTTATTTTATGAGTTACTCATAGCTGTGTTAGATGTTGCGTGCTATTTGTGTTTGAGAAACTCTTAAAGCACACACTCTGATCCGGTGTCTTGAGTTCTCCGGGTCCGCTGACATCAGAGGATGGGAGTAGACATCTTGATCTCCAGATCTCTCTTTCTCTTGTTTGTGCAAGAGGCCAAATTCTCACTGGTATCATGACGCAACGTTTTCTCCTCTGCGAGACACAATGAGATCTTTCTCCGGCTTTTCCTTTTTCTTCTGGGTAAACCCTGGTGAAGCACTGCAGGCTAAAGAGATCAGGATTTGGAGTATTGTGTGGTTTCCTACACATTTCTGTCTCTCTGCTTTTAAAATTTTCTAAAATTAAACATATTGATTTCTTCTCTGTTGTGGTCATCTAAACTCTGCAGAAAACACGAATAAATACATTTCCATGATTCTGGCTACCTGCTGTTATTGCCACTATCATTTTTTTTCCCCTTTAAAAAATCAGGCTGTCGTTTTCATTCACTGGGTCATTAATTATTGAGGATGTGCAGGTTGACGAGATGCACATCCTGCCTTGCTTGCCAGATGACTTCTCTGTCGCCAGGATGCATGCCATATAATAATTTAACACATCTGTGGACTTCTCTCTCCCAGACAGCATGAGATGGTTGCGCTAACCAACAGTTAAGGACAAACCTCTGTACTCCTAATCAGCTTAATGCTGGCTTATTCAAAGGCCCTCTTTCAGACAGAGCAGCTGCTGTCAGCCAGTTTGAGTAGAGGGTGTGACTGCTGGCAGAGCTTGCCAATGCAGTGAGACCGGTTGGTGATTAACAAATGTCAGTAGACTTTGGAATCTGGGGAGCCCAGTCTGATGGCTTTGTCCTCTTTTGCTTGCACTGAAGGTCTTCCAGGTGGCTCCGTCATGCACTTTCACCGCCTCCCACCCTTCCCTTCCCTTCTCGTCCTTTCCCTCTCAGATCTGCTCTTCCCTTTTTGCTTCTGTGTGCCCCTGTCTCCTCAGGGCTCAGGGTTGCAGAGCGCTCTGAGATAAAGAAGTTCAGACATGCCTCACATTTTTAGACCCCCTTGTGGAACGTTGCTGGCGGCTTCCGCAAAATGCTTTTGCCGTATTTTGCTCCGCAGAGTGGCGGTGGATGCCGCTTGCTCTGACCTCCGCTTTCTTCCTTTTAGAGAGGGACATCCAGCATTTCTCCGAGAATCTCTTGATGTGAGAGATAATGTCGCCGAGAAATGAAAAGACTGCACAAAGTCAGGCTGGCAAGAGCGTGAGATGTTTTCTGCTGAGCCGTGTGGGCAGAGAGCTCGGGTATAGTACTGTACATCTGGCAGATAGATTTCTGTCAGCAGCTCTCCAGCGACAGGCTGCCTGCCTTTGAGGAAGAGGATCAGATCTGTGGGTCCATGTTGTGTGCTGGCTGAACACCTAAGCGCACATAGTCAGCTCCTAAAATGGCTGCCCTTGAAGCTCGGCTCAGAGGAGGATCTGAGCAGCTCAGTCGCTGTCTGTTAGAGCCCCAGCTGACTAGATGAAAGCAGTTACACAATCTCACCCATTAACTTGGTGTGGTGCAGGGACTGACTGCCTGAAAAGACACAGTGAACTCTGAGGCAAATTCTGGTTGTGTACAAGGGTTGTTTTTATTTCTCTCCCACTCTCCTCCCTGGCCATCTCTCTCCCCTCCTTCTCCAACGGGATTCTCTTGATATCCATGTCAAGGAACCCTTCATTAGGAGACAACTTTGTTCAAAACAGCAGTGAACTGCCAAGAGAGCAGGGTGGGGCCACGTGGTGAAGTTGTAACCTGACCCTGAACAACAATGGCTCCCCTGGTTGCTCAGGGACATGCTGGCAGTTTGGCTGGCTCTCGTGGAGCACTCCACTGGCTGGTCAGTTGGGTGTGGGAAGCACGGTAGGATTCCCAACTGTCTCTGGCTGGATCTCATTTGAATTGCAGTGGGAGTGAGAGTGGGGGGACTGAAAACGATAGTGTTACTGAAACTACATTTCACAGATAGCTATCCAACTTAAACCTGACATAATAAATATAAGTAGAATAAGTATAATTCTTTTTTTTCTTCTAGTAGTTCAGTTACACTGGAAGTATTTTTTTTTTCTTCACTTAAAATACTTTATACTAGTTTTCTTTTCTTTTTTTGTCTTTTTTCAATTGTTGTTGTTTCAGAATTGAACTCATGAATGGGTGGTGGGGGGTGTGTGAAAAAACCAATAGCAACAAATGGTTTTTTGGACCTTTCCTAAAATAAGTGTAATTCTCCACTTAACACAGGTTAATATAGGGTGATTGTGTATTGCTTTTTATTTCCCTCTCAGTTCCATACACACACTGTATGCAAGATGGATGTAGCGGGCAGGCCTGAGTGTAAAACTGCTTCCTTGTTGGCTAACGTCCTAAACCATAGAGATGGTAACCAGTGCTGTGATTGCAGGTAGTTTGTATGGAAGATGCAGACTTGTCTGCAAACACTTGCTTATAAGTTTCACAGAAAATTCACCTTCAAGGTAAAAGCTGTACCTTACTGCTAAAACATTTCCAAAGGCGCAACTTTTACTTTAATAGCGTACAGCTTCCATTTCTGATTTGCATTGTACTCTTCACGTTTCCACTTGGCGCGACCTTTGCAACTGGCTGGCAACAAAATCTGCATCTTCCACACAGGCAACTGGTGCAACCTGCTACCAAAGCAATTGTGTAGAGGTTTGTGGTGTGGTTTCGTATACCTCTTTGTGAACCAACTTAATATTACCACTGCCAGCAACCACTGACCACTAATTGTGCCCATTGGTCCCTTGTATCCAGGTTACCAGAGGGTCACTGACCAGTCTGTTGGCCTTCGTGAGTGCTACTTTTTCTCGCAACTGGTACTTGTCAGGTAGTTGCATGCAATAATGCCTGTGCAATGAAGGCTTTGATAAATCTTAATATAATATGAACTTTTTGTAAGAAAAACAAAATCTGTATGACTTGAAATGAGAGACTGAGTCTATAAAGTCTGTAAGAGCAGGTTTACAGTCAGACATAGAACTGGATGTCTTTTTGTAACCATGTGTATCGCCCCCTAGTGGCTGTTAATAAAGCAGGTTTAAGGCGCTTCTGCTTTGCCGTAACATTTAAGACCTGAAAGACAGGTCAGTTTTTTGACTTTCTATGGTTTCACATCGTGGAGCGTTTAGTGATCATTTGTAGGCTACTAATGTTGCTTCGGATGTCTTATCTCTGGCTGCTGATATCTACTTTCAGATGAAGTGTCCATGAATGGTTTTTCCATCTGGTGAAGGCACGATTCGACTGTGCTTTATTTTTTAAATTCACGTTGTTCTAAATACTTGGTTAACAGTACTTGTCTTGGTTTTTTTCCAAAGTACATCGCTAGTTGACATGACCTGATTTCGGTGTTTAGTCATCTGTTCCAGACCCATGCCCACAAATTTCAACTGTGGTGTTCTTGGTCTAATTTAGTCGTGTTGTAGACATTTAATGCACTGCAGCATTCAAATGAACAGGCCTAAGCAGATTAATATTTTACTAGTCTATTTGTTTTTATATTTTTTTTTTTTGCTTTAAAAAATTTTAGATTCAAGGCTTTAGGTTTATGGGATACTATTTATTTTGTGCCAGTCATATATTTTTATTTCTTTCAATGACAAAAAGTACAGCAGTAAGATAGGATTTAGTCATATTCCAGACATCCAAGAACAGTGCAGTGTAGACTATTTTCTTTTATTTATTTATTTATTTTATTAAAACAACAAGGGATCGACAAGGGTCACACTGGAAGTGTGAATCATTAATCTTCTTTGAATATATTCAAAACACTTTGGCCGTCGCCTAATAGAAAACAAATGAATAGTCATTGCAAAGAAGTGGGTCTTGGAAAAGAGGCTTGATTTTCAGCTTGAAAATGTTTTTCCGTTGGTAAGACCAAAAGGGTTACATTTAACTCAGTGCATACCAAAGTAGTCTTCCTGGGATGTCAGACACGGGCATACAGTCCATTGTAACCCTGACATCCATTTGTGAATCGAGCCAGGGAGTAGTGTGGGGAACGTCACTTGTCATTCGTCATTATTAAACTGCAAAGTTGTACAATAAAGACAGGAAAAAAATTTATAAATTGTGCAAAAGAGCACTTTTGTTATAGTCTGGGGCTTCTCATCTCTTCCACTTTTAACAGATTCGAGCAGAAGTGGCGTGCAGTGTACGTAAAGTGTGTTTGTGTTTGGTGTTCATTTGTGTACATACCACTTGTGTGCACAACTTCCCGTGTGTGTGGGTTTTTTTCTCTTTTTTTTTTTCATTGTTGTTTTAGTCTTTTTTTTAATTTTTTTTTTTTTTTATCCATCCTGCGGACATGCAGTGCTGTAGAAAAACAAAGGGAACTCATCGCACTTCATCAAGCAGGCAGTGAGGAAGGGCCACCTGTGCTTTCAGAGGTGCTTTAATCCATCCTGAAATGTTCCAGGTACTTTTCATGAAACTCTTTTTGGTTTGAAGGTGTAATCATCCTGAAATATAGAAACAGCATGAGGAGCTGCTGTTTGCACAGCAGGGTGTGTCTTGTTCTGTGAAACGGCTCCATGCCGGTTGTGTTGAACAAACCTAAAGACTCCCACACCACAACCTTACTCATCCATACTTGTTAGACATTTGTTGGTTGTGTGTTTTTTGTGTGCCCTGTCCTTGGACACAAGCAGTTTGGTTGGGAAACTTGCCAAAGATGTCAGCTTAGGTAAATTCAAATTATACAGTTCCTGTTGAAATCAGGCCACAGAGGTGCTGATTTAGTACCAAAGTAATGTAATCTCTTAACCGTCGATTTGTGGCATAGTTTGCTTTTATTTGCTCACTTATTAAAACTAGTTATTTTTTAATAAGTGAGAAACTGAGATAAACGGTCTGTTTATCTCAGTTTCTCAGTTTTGTCACAAGTTTTCTGTCTTTTGATTTTAGAAATCCTTTCTTTTTCATTTCAGGTTCTGAGATGTTTCATGTTAAGATCTGCTCCACAGATTTTGCAGTCATGTTAAAGGACAAAAGCTTCAGCTTGTGTTTTATGAAAGCAGAAGTAGTTCATGGACGAATTCTTCCGTTTTTCCCGTCTACGTGTGCTGACACACAGCCTTTTCTTTGTTAAACCTATTGCTGCCTTTTCAAACACCAAGCATACTTATTCTGGTAGTAAACCTCAGTTTTAACCTTATCTGCCCACAGTATTCAGGCATTTATGGAATGAACCATACTTGTATATTAAAAAAGAATCTCAGATTTTCTGGGGTTATGTGGACCATAACACCATATAGCTCACATATTAGTTACATTTACTGAAAAGATGAACCCACTTTGAAGCTCATCCTAAAAAATGTAACATGTTAGAGAAAAACTTTGCTGTCATTTAATTTGCTGCGTTCAGGAGAAAAAAATCAGATTGAATGTGTTTTAATTCTAGAGTAAAGGCTGTAAACTTTGCCCTTTTAACCAGCTCTTCAAAAACCAATGCCAGCTACATGTTTTTTGTAGTTTTGAGGGGGGGAAAAATCACTGCTGGTGATCAGAGAGCCACAATGACAGAGATTTGAAATAACGGCCACGCCGTCAGCTTTCATTTTACTGGCTATGTCCAAACTACAGAGAAGCCCAAAGACATAAAGCCATCATTTCTTAGTTGATTCATTCAATCTTATTTCAGAGCAGTTGATACAATCTGATGGAATAGTCTGCTCTAAATACTGAGCTGTGGAGCTGCTCTCCAGCTGTTGCTTATCCCAAGGTAATAAAAATGGGACAAATCAGCCCATAATCCCTCCTCAGTCCCTCCATTGTTCTTGGAATGATGCTATGCAAAAAAAAAAAAAAAAAAAAAGGAACCTTCTTAGTATTCAGAATAACATCGGCGACTGCTGATTTGCCTCTGTGTCATGTTTTGTTTGCTTTGTGTCATCTCCTGTCATTTTAGCGATAGATAATATTTGTATGTGAATTTATGGCGCTTGATCCGTGCGGGTTTTTATCAAAAGGAGAACAGATTAATTTTTTATTTCTTTGCTTCTTGTGGGGTTTTGGGTTGTTTTTTGGGGGGGTGGGGGGGGGGTGTCTTTTTTGGGGTTTGTTTTTTGTTATCTGTACTTGTTTTATTGCAGTTTTTTTGCTTTTTAAAAAATAATAATTCGGTGGCATTTCCATTGATTTTGGTCCTTTTAATTGTGTCATTTCAAAGCAGTCCTGAAAGGTGCATTCAAAGGTGGCACTTTATCCAATACATTTCCCCTCACAGTGTAACAGGTGAAAATGGAAAGGAGGTTCTATTAGGCTGAGTCCTTTAAGCTATGAAATTAGGGTTTGCATTTGGAGCATATCTTTTGAGCTGATACACATAAGCGTCTGTTCTCTCTCTCTCTTTTTTTTTTTTTTCTTTCGTAGTGTTGTTATTTGGTGAAGGTGTGTGTACCTTCCTGCACCTGATTATTCTTTGCTCAAGGAGCAGTAATCATCACTGATAATCATATCAGATCATCACTGAGCTCATTTTTTATGGAACAGCATGTTTAATGCAGTGAACAGGGTGATGACAGCCCTGAAGTCTAGGACTGGACTCTCTCTGTATATACTTTCTGTCTGACAAAATTCGGGCCCTGACCTCACGTGTGAAAGTGTCAGCTCAATTGTTTTATATTACTTTGGCTTTTCTTAAAAAAGGTTCTGTGTCCTCATGATTTTCTCTCTTTGTGTTTTGCAGGTTTCCCTGATTTTCCAGGGAGTTCTCCCCAGTTTTAATAATGGAGGTGTTGCAATGTGATGGCTGTGACTTCCGAGCCGAGTCATACGACGACTTGAAGACTCACATACAGGAAGTGCACACTGTTTTTCTGCAGCCTGCAGATGCAGATGAGTCTGATTCCCTGAAAGATGAAGATGAAGACGAGGAAGAAGAAGAGGACTATGATGATAAAGATGACAAGGATTATACGCCTCCTAAATCTGGAATGAGTATGCCTACCACATTCATTTAGATGTTGCTGTTGTTTTGTTGAGGATTAGGATCATGTCTGTGTCTGTTATAAAGAAGTCTACAAAGTAAGGTGATCATACATTTTACAAAGTTGGGTAATGTAAAGAGTTGTGGATGGACTTTATCAGCAGAAACAACAGAAAGGGAAAGAAATTACAACAAAATAATTTACTGTTTTCCAGCATGTGTCTAATAATCTTTCTCTTTTCTTTCTTTTTCTTTCTTTTTAGGCCCCAACTCTACTGACAGTCCCAACCAAACATCACAAAAGCCAACAGCTGAAACTCATCTGCAGTTTTATCAGTGCAAGTTCTGTGTCCGTTACTTCAGATCAAAGTCTTTCTTAAGAAACCACACCAAAAAGGTGCATAATGTCATAGAGCCAGATTCGGATGCAAGTGTCTCCTCAAAGACTGCAAAGCAGCCCAGCTACACTGTCATAATGCACAGTGACCATTCAAAAGTGTATTCCTGTCAGTATTGCACATATAAGTCCCCAAGGAAAGCACGGATAATGAAACACCAACTAATGTATCACAACAAAGTTCCTTCGGATAGTGCTGGAGATCCCCCGGAGTGCAATGAAAGCGGTGAGAAATCGGACTCTGCTACTGAGCTCATGAAGGGAACGTTTGCCTGCGAGTGGTGTGACTATCAGACCAACCAGAAGGACAGCTGGACCAATCATGTGGTGAAGGAGCACAGTGACAAGGTCAAGATAGTTTCCTGCATTGCGGAGGTGGAAGAGCAAGCAAGTGCAAGCTCCCCCAAACCGGATTCTCCCTCCTCTTCCCGTGCTAATGTTAGCGGAAAGGAGGAGTCTGTAGCAAAAACACCAGAAAACACAGGGGAGAAGTCCACCTCAGAGATCTCATCCTTTCAATATGCACAGATAAGTGCAGTTACACCCAACAGCACAGGTTCTTCTATCCTATCCAAGAGGTTTGCATCATCCGATGTCCCCAACAGTGCAATAGCTATGGACACCAACCTACTCAATGAGGAAGACTCGAGGAGCAGCTTAGAGGACGATGACGACGACGAAGAGCTGGGTGATATGGACGATCCCAGCTACACTGGAACCCTGTCCGCAGATGCAAAGCAGCTATTAACAGATGAAGATAATAAATTATTGGAAACTAAAGGAATTCCCTTCAGAAAGTACATGAACCGATTTCAGTGCCCATTCTGCTCCTTCCTCACCATGCACAGGCGGAGCATCTCCCGCCACATTGAAAATATTCACCTCTCTGGAAAAGCCACGGTGTACAAATGCGATGAGTGCCCATTTATTTGCACCAGCCCTCTGAAACTAGGCACACACAAACAGAGCCACAATTTTTCAGATTTAGAAACCTTGGACCTGACAGGTGATAGCCCAGGACCTCAGAATGACAGCGCAGCAGAGCCAGTTAATGAGGGTAACGTGAGTTCTAAAGTCAATGGGAAAAAGACAACCAGCACACCAAATGACCAGCAGAACCCTCACCGCTGCACCCTCTGCAGCTTCTCCACCACCACCCTGAAAGGTCTGAGGGTCCACCAGCAGCATAAGCATTCCTACTGTGATGACCTCGACTCCACTGTCTTTGAAGCCCAGCTGTCTGACCAGCCAGACTCTGAAGTAGATGCTTCTCCAATCTTCCTACAAAAAACCCAGACCCCCATTTTAGGGCTTGCCACCAAAAAGCCCTTAGTAACAGGGAAAAGAGCCAGGAAGTCCATTAATGACTTGCCTTTGGATTTGTCCTCAGTCAAAAAGAGAACCAGAATTGATGAAATTGCCAGTAACCTTCAAAGCAAGATAAGCCAAAGCCAGCAGGACACCGTCATTAATCTGGATGACATGGATGATGAAGACGCGGGAGAAAATCATGCCAGCGCTGATGAGGGGAGAAACAATGAAAACAACTCTGTCTTTGCTTACAACACACAGCAGCTTTATGCAAGAGACTCTGCCAGCTCTAATGAGGGCAGCAGAATAGGGAAAAGAAAAAGCAACCCTAGGTCCAAGCCTAGAAACATCCCCATATCGCTGACTCTCTCGGACGATAGTGAAAATATCTCCGCTGATGCCAGTGACAGTGCTATCCAAGAGAACATGGAATATTCAGAGGATCCTGGAATTACACGCTTCTACTGCAAACACTGTGATTACCACAACAAGTCGGCTCGTAGCGTCAGCACCCATTACCAGAGGATGCACCCTTACATCAAGTTTAGTTTTAAGTACATCCTGGACCCTGAAGACCAGAGTGCAGTCTTCCGCTGCTTAGAGTGCTACATCGAATACACAAATTACAACGATCTGCACCAACACTACATGGACCACCACCCTGAAGCAAGCAATGTGCTCAACTTCAACCAGCCCCATCTCTTATACATGTGCCGGTTTTGTTCGTACACGAGCCCTAACGTGAGGAGCCTAATGCCCCATTACCAAAGAATGCACCCCACCGTGAAAATCAACAACGCCATGATCTTTTCCAGCTATATTGTAGAGCAGTCCCACAAAAGCAGTGAATCACAGACTCTGAGGGAAATACTCAATTCGGGACCGAAAAATTTTAACTCTCCCACTTCGATGCCCAGGTCCACCTCAAGCCCGGTGCAGAAAGCGGTTTCCAAATCCCCTGAAGCTAGCGCTGACCCAGAACCTCTCAAAGAAGGCAGCAATGTTGTCGTCTACGATTGTGACGTGTGCTCCTTTGCAAGCCCCAATATGCACTCTGTTCTGGTCCACTACCAGAAGAAACACCCAGAGCAAAAGGCGTCTTATTTCCGTATACAGAAAACCATGAAGGTCATCTCAGTGGATCAGTCACAGCCTGTAGCCAACTCTTCGTTTAACACCAGCATGTCTTCGACTCCAAAACAATCAAGTGCAGCAGTTTATGGATCAGATGAAGAAATGTATTACTGCAAGCACTGCGTGTACAGCAATAGATCTGTTGTTGGTGTTTTGGTCCATTATCAGAAAAGACACCCGGAGGTGAAAGTGACAGCGAAATACATCAAACATGGCGCTCCTACCCCTGGATTGATGAAGCTCATGGATGAGCTACAGATTGCAGCACCCAAGCAGTTTA